>NC_052148.1:242222080-242522080 GCF_902713615.1 Scyliorhinus canicula | reverse complement strand
GGCGGCGCTGAAACGTACCGCACCCCTCCCCCAGGGCGCCCCCCCCTCCCCCAGGGCGGCCCCCCTCCCCCAGGGCGGCCCCCCCCCCCCGGTCCGCCCCCCCCCTCGGGTCCACCCCCCCCCCCTCGGGTCCGCCCCCCCGCCCTCCCCTCGGGTCCGCCCCCCCCCCCGCCCTCCCCTCGGGTCCGCCCCGCCCTCCCCTCGGGTCCGCCCCCCCCCCCCTCGGGTCCGCCCCCCCAGGCCAAGGCCCCCCCCCCAGGCCCAGGCCCCGCCCAGCCCCCCCCCTTCCCAGGCCCCGCCCCCCCTCCCCAAGGGCGCCGAAGTTCAGCTTGCCCGGGGCGCCAGCAACCCTAGGGCCGGCGCTGCATAAGAGCAGATCTTTCCTCTTGGGTAATCTAGAACAAGAGGTCATAGCTTTAGGATAAGGGGTTGCAGATTTAAAAAGATGAGAAATTACTTCTCTCAAAAGGTCATGAATCTGTGGAATTAACTACCCCAAAGTGCAGTGGATGCCAGGAGTAAATTTGAGTTGACAGACAGATTTTTAATTACTAATGGATTGCAGGGTTATAGAGAACGAGCAGGAAAGTGGAGTTGAGGTTGAGAGATCAGATCAGCCTCGATCATACTGAATGGTGGAGCAGGCTTGAGGGGTTAAATTGCTTACTCCTGCTTCTAGTTCTTATGTTCTAACAGCACCACTAAAAATATAACACTCTTCAGCTTTCACTGCTTATATCAATTTGGATTATGTTCAGTTGGATGTGGGAGTTGAACCCACAGCCTGATTCAGGTGGGAGCACAACCTCCTGAGCTACACTGATGGTGTCACCTGTTGTATCTAGCGGCTTGCACCTGGAAAAAGGAAATACTGCGCTATAATATCCCAAACATTTCTTTTGATGCAGAATCAAAATTGACAAGAAAAGCATATACCCTTATGTTAAAATAATTTTCCATTTTGTGTGAGTATGTTTTCCAGAGACGTATCACTTAGACGTATCCAGGATAATCCAGAAACAGGAAAGCATTCAATGTGGTGCAAGCAGTGAGAGAAGGAAATTGCCAATACACCCTGATGTTCCCTCTTGAAAAGATTGAATTGCACCCAAACTACATATTGTTGTCCATTGTAGTCAGTGCCAAAGAAGTCCAGTCACGGCCTTTCTGGTTCAAAAGAAACGTGGTCATAATTTGTTTTCAGAGAGGCAGGTCACATTGACTGTTCCAGGGATTGCTTTAATTTTTAAGAAACATGCCAGAGATGTAAAGGCACAATATAAACATTGACTTTGAAGGTGATGAAGTCATTGTGCTCCAATTTGTTGTAAATTATTAACTTTAAGGGCTTCCCTAGGATTACTTAATGCTAGGTCGTCTGCTATTCAGAAGAGCTCAATTGTGTCCAAACCTCTTTGCAAGGTGCGATGTGGCCCAGTTGGTGTCCTTAGTGGGCCTGTGCAGGCAAATCAATTTGAAGAATTATCATTTCAATTTGGAGCAAACTATCGGGTTTGGAAGTATTCATTTCTCCTGGCCTCTTGACATAGTAACGAGTGATTATTCAGGGGCTGTTTCAGAAAAATACGTAAGATTTGGGTATGTTCCTGGCTTTCTCCCGAGAAGCACCTTCCAGCTGTGCAGTCACTATTTCTGGATGTAGCTCAGGAAGGGTCACATCATGTGTGGAAGAAATGCGAACCGTCAGCCTACCATTTGTTGAAAAAGCATCACACTAACCTTTTTGAATGGGCGGACGCTTGTTCTTCTGCATTTCTTACCTGTCAGTGCAGCAGTGCAAAACGTCCTCTAGTTCAGTGTCCAATTCCTTTACAAGCTTTTGGACAAGGCTTCTGGTGACAGTTCTGTTATCATCCTCCAATTTTACTCCAAGGCGAATCCACTGCCAAATCTATGATACATGTTTAAGGGAAATATTGAGAAGGTACGTGTTGTGTATTCCTAAGTGGTTCCTCATTAGTTGCCTTGCAGTGGAACAGGGGCACTTTAAGAGACTGATCATGTGACGTCAATCGGCCATTTGCGCGGACAAATGGGCGGTGTAACATCGCAGCCTGTAATGTTAACAACTTTTAAAAGCTCTTTGTATGTCTGAACCTCTGCGGCCTATAAACTTGATTCTAAAACGACCACAGTACATTTTACAGTATAGTCATGAGTAAAATTTATATAGTTCCTATCCTTCCACTGAGGACTTTATCTACTGTACTATCACCCCTTCACAAGCAGCAGAATCCCAGCCTTACTTATTAAGAATTGGTTACGATTAAACTTGCTATCTTTTGAGAAAATCAAGTGAAACTTTTCACACAATCCCCAGTTTTAATTGGCTCTACCCAGAACTGATAAATACACTTCTGTCATTACAACACTGCGTCACAGTGAGTTGGAAGATACACTGCTGTACAATGCAGTTTCAGCATACGTGTATTCTACATGGTACTATTCTGCCTCTCAAACAGTGTCAATAATTAGTTAACCCTCTTTGTTGCTGCTTGGGAAACTGGAACTCTGCTGGGGAATTGAGTAAAATCAGTATACGTATGGCTGAGGTGAAGGGCTGACTTCCATTGATTCGGTGATTATTATTTCAACTATGATAGATCCTGTGAAATAGCAAATCTAACTCCACAGCTCTAATGTGTCAGAAATAAAAAATAGTTTTTGGAAAGCATTATCAATGATGAGAACTGAGATTAAAAGCAGTATACAGTCCCTGTATTCCAATCAAGTAACCCAATATAGTTCAAATGCCACTTATAAATAAAGCTAATAAAACAGGTTACTTGCTTATCTGTGCAGACCTTTGAAGAGAAAGACCCTTTCAGGAACAATCTGAAAATCCCTCTGTCTTGTCAGACCCAAATAATATGGCAAACTACTATTCAACTTAAAAACTTCTAGCAGACTGCAAAACTACAGACGGACCTTGTTTCTCCCATTAACTACTCTGTATCCCACTAAGATGTTCTATGACCTGCTGAACTAGGACTAAACATCACTCCCTCTAAATAATCTACACCCTGAGGGAATCTCCAGCAATCAAATCCCTATTCCATTAGCCGTCTATAAGTAAACAAGTAAATGGTTAGAATTAATCATTAACTCACTTTTACAAACCTTTAATTACAATTTCACTAAACAGACTGTATGTATTTTCAACCAGGGTTTTTAATAGACTGACACAAATATAAAATAAAATACATAACAATTCCTCCATTCATCACAACTGTATATTGGGGAAGAGGGATGTCACTGCGTCTTCTGTACATGAGCAATTCAAGGAGCTTAGCTGAATGCACATGCGTACATACAATAACATTTTAACAAAGTACTTTAAAATACATTTTCAGGCGGCATGGTGCCACAATCGTTAGCTCAGCTGCCTACGGCGCTGAGGATCCGGGTTCGATCCCGGCCCCAGGTCACTGTCCGTGTGGAGTTTGTACATTCTCCCCATGTTTGCATGGGTCTCACCCCTACAACCCAAAGATGTGCAGGGTGGTTTGTTTGTTTTTTTTTAAATGTAGAGTATTCAATTCATTTTTTCCAATTAAGGGGCAATTTAGCATAGCCAATCCACCTAGCCTGCACATTGTTGGGTTGTGTGGGCGAAATCACACAAGCACGGGGAGAATGTGCAAATTCCACAAGGACAGTGACCCAGAGCCGGGACCTTGGCATCATGAGGCAACAGTGCTAACTACTTGCGCCACCGTGTTGCCCTTTGTGCAGGGTTGGTTGATTGGCCAGGCTAAATTGACCCTTCATTGGGAAAAAAAAATTGGATACTCTAAATTCATATTAAAAAAGTACATTTTCATATTTTATTATATGTTGATCTATAATATACACGCCAATAATTACATTTGGTATAATTTTACTGAATGTTACTATGTAGCTTTATTGCTGTTTTATTTTTGTTGGCATCTCTGTTAAAATGGGTTCACTTTGGAAAATAGTTTGGGAATCATCGTGTTATAACCATGCAACAGAATGCTCTGATCTCCTGTGACATCACTCAGAGATAAAAATAAGTAATCTTCGACACTGCTAATTAAATTCCTTTTTTGTTTTTCACACTGTGTATCATGCATCTTCACACACAAATTAATCTTCTCATTGTTTCTGTCACAATCTGTCTTCTCGTGCGCCCCCAATGTCTATGTATGGCTTGTACCTATTTTCCTTACATATTGGGTGCGATTTAACATGCAAAAAACAGAGTCCTGTTATGGCCGCCTGCAGTGCCGAGAATGGACTCTGGCGTTTTTTTGACCTTGGTGGGAATGCCCCGCTTACCTCACTCACTGCACTGACAAGCTGAGCTCACCAATGTCTTGACCCCCTTCGGGCAATGCACAACGGCCTCTGGAACCCCCACCTCCCAGGTCCTAACTCACCTCTTAGGGGATCCTTGAACCCCCTCATCCTACCTCTTAAGGGCAGGGTACCCCCGGGCCTGATCACTGAGATGAGCAACTTGGCACAGCAGCCTGGCACCTTCTTTTCACACGTGCGTCGGATCTGATCCCATTATTGATTTCTTTGTAGTGTGGAAGCCGTTGCTCCTTAAAAGTTGTGGGGGCAGGGTACCTGGCGATTATAAAATGCGATCTCGCCTCACACTATGTGGATATGTGGTTGGAGACGGGCTGCATGGAGGTTGGATACGATGTTGCTCGCAAACGAGGGGTTTCCTGAGAGGGTTGCTTCTGCTATTGGAAATGACGTGGATTTTAAAAAGAATGAGGAGGACTCACCTTCCACGTTCTGGGAAGCACTGAAGGCGGCCATCGGGCGGAGGGGAGGGTAGATAATTTTGTTTAAGGCTCATAAAAATACGTCTGGAAGGGCGGAGAGGCAAGGTAGATGGATTCTATCCTTGAAGTGGACCGTCAGTACTCTGCAGCCCCAATGGCACAGCTGCTAGCAGAGAGGAAGAAGCCACATATGGAGTTTGAGTTAGTGTTGATGGGGAAGGCGGTGAGCCAGCTTTGCCGTTTGCGAGTTTTGTTTTATAAGTACCCGGGAAGGAGGGGGGGGGGGGGGGGGGGGGGAGGTCAGCCGCTCATTGGCTCATCAGCCGGGGGTAATTTCTGAAGATCAGAGGGGTTTTGTTCAGGGCCGGCAGGAGGCTTCTAAATGAGGCACTGTTGCCTGCTTCGGGGTCGATCTAGAGGTATTCTTCTCCATTGGCGTGGAAAAAGCGTTCAACCAGGTGGAGTTCAGAATCCTATTTGAGGTATTGGGGTGGTTTGGCTTTGGGCCTAAATTCATTTAGTGGGTTAGGCTTTTGTACAAAGCCCTCATTGCGAGCGTTCAGACCAATGCATTGAGTTTGGGGTATTTTCGATTATATAGGGGTACAAAGCAGGGACATCCACTTTCCCCTTTACTGTTTGCTTTGACAATTGAACCATTGGCCATCGCACTTTGGTCTTTGGACTCTTGGCGGGGTATAGAGGGGGGAGATAGGGAGCATAGGGCGTCCCTGAATGTGGACAATTTGTGCTGTATGTCACGGATCCTCTCTCTAATGTGAGGAAGATAATGGAGGTGCTTAGGAAGTTTGGTTCCTTCTCAGCATATAGATGGAAAGTGGGCAAGAGTGAGGTTTTTACGGTGATCACTCTGGGAAACGGAGCTGATCTTGGAGAGGTTTCAATTTTGGCTGGCCAGGACTAGGTTTAGGTACCTGGGAGTATGGGTGACTCATGACTGGGTTTGTTACATAAGTTAAATGTGGCCAGTCTGGTAGAGGGGGTGAAGGAAGACTTGAAGGTGGGATGTCCTATTGTCTTTGATGGGAAAGGTCCAGACGGTTAAGATGAACATTCTTCCGAGGTTCTTGTTTGTTTTTCAATGGCTCCCAGTCTTTCTTCTTAAATCTTTCTTTAGTGGAGTAAGAAGTCTCACAACACCAGGTTAAAGTCCAACAGGTTTGTTTCGAATCACTCGCTTTTGGAGCATAGTGATTCGAAACAAACCTGTTGGACTTTAACCTGGTGTAAGACTTCTAACTGTGCTCACCCCAGTCCAACGCCGGCAGCTGCACATAATTTCTTCAGTAGGGTCAACAAGTTAATTTTGACTTTTGCACTGAAACAATGGTTAGCACTGTTGCCTGCTGGCGCCAAGGACCCAGGTTCAAATCCGGCCTTGGGTCACTCTTTGTGTGGAATTTGCAATTTCTCCCTGTGACTGAATGGATTTCCTCCGGGTGCTCCGATTTCCCCCCACAGTCCAAAGATGTGCAGGTTAGGTGGATTGGCTGTGATCAAAAGAATTTGCCCTTAGTGTCCAGGGATGTTCAGGTTAAATGGGATTATGGAGGTTTGGCTGGAGAGTGGGTCTAGGTAGAGTGCTCTTTCAGAGGGTCGGTGCAGACTCGATGGGCCGAATGAACTCCTTCTGCACTGTACTGAGTCTAACAGCACTAAGGGACTACCTACACCGTAGAGAATCTCAACAGTGCAGAAGAAGGCCATTTGGCCCATCGGATCTGCATCGATCCTCCAAAAGAGCACCTGACCAAGACCCATGCCCCCACCGGAACTCCACCTATAACAGGGACTGAAGACAAGTTTAGAGAAAATTCTTCATGCGGAGGGTTGATAGATGGAAGTCTTTGTCCCGGGGAATGAACTAGGCACAATCCATTGCAACTTTCAAGATAAAATTGGATGTATATTCGAAGCTCAGAAATGTACAGGATTGCGTGGTTTTCGCCCCCACAACCCAAAGATGTGCAGTGTAGGTGGATTGGCCATGCTAATTGCCCCTTAGTGTCCAAAGATGTGCAGGTTGGGTAGGGTTATGGGGATAGGGCGGGAGAGTGGGCTTAGGTAGGGTGCACTTTCAGAGGGTCGGTGCAGATTTGATAGGCCGAATGGCCCCTTCCTGCACTGAAGTGGTTCTGTGGAAGATTTTTTGCTTGCTTGCTCTTCGCTCGCTTGTTCTGACCAAAATGCAGACCATGGTATCTTGTATCTCCCCTGAATTTCAGTGCAGCTTCAGAGTTGGCATGGTGACAAAATTTTCTCACTTCAGCTGGTACAGGAGAAGTGCCACAGAGAAGACCTCTCTAACATTGCCTAGATCGACCTCGCCACGGCCTTCAGCCTTGTCAGCAGAAGCAGATTTGTTAAACTGCTGTGGAAAATAAGCTGCCTGTCTGGACTTTTGGGTTTCATTTCTTGCCACCAGGATGGGCACAGTTTCGTTAATTACATTGGAGCATTATTGGAGCTTATCAAGACCAGAAGTGGGGTAAAGCAGGGCCATGTACTGGCGCAAACTCTCTTTGCTGCTCCACGTTGCTATTGTATGCTTTTAGCAACTCAAATGAGGGTGCCTACCTGCATGCCAAAGCTGATGGCAAATTGTTCAAAGTGCACAATGACCTAGTCCATGCTTTGCTGATAATGCCATGCTGACATCCCGTAATGAAGTTGTAGATTGGCTCGCTGAGGCCTGCAAGCAGTTTAACTGACGATTGGCATTAGGAAGAGATATGGACCAGGACTATGCCTTCCATCAGCTACAACCTCCCACTGGAGGTTGTTGAGACCTTCAAACGCCTTGAATCAACAATTAGCAGCAGCCTATCCCTTCATACCGAAAGCAGCATTGGGAGTGCCAAGGATAACAGCAGGGGGAGCTTGCAGTGCACGGATCCAGTCACTTGATTAGTAACTCAGAGCCCCAGGGTAATGCTCTGTGTGTGGACACTTGCTCAAATCCCACCATGGCAGGGCAATGGTTAGCACTGGGACTACGGCGCTGAGGACCCGGGTTCAAATCTCGGCCCTGGGTCACTGTCCGTGTGGAGTTTGCACATTCTTACCGTGTCTGCGTGGGTTTCACTCCCACAACCTAAAGATGTGCTGGATAGGTGGATTTGCCACCCGAAATGGGAAAAAAAATAATTGTGTACTCTAACTTTAAAAAAAACCCACCAAGTCAAAATGGTGAAATTTGAATTCACTTTTTTTTAAATCTGAAATTAAAAGTCTAATGATGATCCTGAAGCCATTGTCATAAAAACTCATCTGGTTCACTAATGTCCTTTAGGGAAGGAAACTTAAGCACCCTACAGTAATTTACTTGATATTGAGGAAGCAAACAGCAAAATGGCACCGTTTATGTATCTAAATAAATAATAATGTGACTATAATCTAAACAGGATAACACTGTGTACCTGTGATCGGGATATTTCTGCAGTAGCCGAATCCTCCACCTGACCCCGAAAACAAAAGTGACCTTGGCCTAGAATAAAAATAAAGTTGCTGCAACTTATAAAAATATTACCATAGTGATTCAAACTTTTGTTCTTTTTCTTTTTAAGTCTATTTACAATGTTGGCATTAAAAATTCACATCCCTGTTCGTCACTTTCATTGCCAATTATACACAGTACCAGTTATCTTTTACAGAAAATGGCACAGTCACAGTCACACTGGTTGGCTTGCAAATCAAGTGTCAAGAATACAAATATCTCTTAATCGACACACAAGTGATGCCCCCCCCCCCCCCCCCCCCCCCCCCCCCATTCAGATTAACAGTCCTTGTTTTTAGGCGATGAATGATCAATTGAGCTCAGACATGACTAGTGACCGTCAGGGGAGCAGGGGTATGTGTGAATATTGTAAGGGGTGTACAAAAACAGCCTGCAACTTGGAAAAAAAAATCTCTATTCAAAGAGGTAAATTATCCGTAATGTCGGAGCTTGAAAAAAATTAGTGCAAGAAATTGATGTTCCTGCACAAAAATCCATCCGTTTCAAAGGCTGGGTGCAAATTGGGGTGGAATCTGACTTTGTCACAGATATCCACGACCTCACACCTTTTGGGGCAGACTATCTGTTTCAATAAACTGCTATAAGTTACTACCACTATTGGCAGAAAAACTGTGGTTAGCACTGCTGCCTCACAGCTCCAGGGACCCAGGATCAATTCCGGCCTGGGGTGACTGCGTGGAGTTTGTACTTTCTCCCCATGTCTGCGTGGGTTTCCTCCGGGTGCTCCAGTTTCCACTCACCGTCCAAAGATATGCAGGCTAGGTGGATTGGCTATGCTAAATTGCCCTTTAGTGTCCAAAAGGTTAGTTGGGGTTGCTGGGTTACGGGGATAGAGTGGAGGTATGGGCTTAAGTAGGGTTCTCTTTCCAAGGGTCGGTGCAGACTCGATGGGCCAAATGGTCTCCTTCTGCACTGTAAATTCTATGATAAGGAGTAGTCAGCCACTCGGCCCCTCGAGCCTACTCCGCCATTCAACAAGATCGTGGACGATCTGATTGTGGTCTCAACTCCACATTCTGCCTACCTAATAACCTTTGACTCTTTTGTTAGTCAAGAACCGATCTATCTCTGCGTTAAAAATATTCATTGACCCTGCCTCATCTACTCCCTGGGAAAGAGTGTTCCAAAGACTCCCGACCCTCGGTGAAAAAGATTCTCCTCATTTACGTCTTAAACGGGGGAACCTCTTATTGTTAAACTGTCTTCCCTGGTTCTAGTCTCTCCCACCAGGAAAAACATCTATTCGATATCCATCCTGACATAGCTGTTCAGGATGTTTCAATAAGGTCACCTCCCCGCGCAATCTTCTCAACTCCAATAGGTACATGCTCAAACTTTCCTCAGAAGATAGACCCCTCCCTAACCCCAGGTATCAGTCGAGTGAAACTTCTTTGAAATTCTTCAAACGCATTTAGAGCCTTTCTATACAACTGTGGTAAAACATTGCTAGTTTTTCATTCCATCCCTCTTGCAATAAACAACAATATTCCATTTGCCTTTCTAATCATTTGCTGTACCTGGATATTGACTTCTGTGAATCACGTTTCAGGACACCCTGAGCCCTCTGTACTCAAGAGTCCTATAATTTCTCTCCAGTTAATTAAAATGCTGCTTTTCTATTGCTAGAGTGGACAATTTCACATTTTCTCCACATTTTACTCCATCTGCCATTTGATTTGCCACTCAATGAAAGTATCTCTGTACCGTTGCAAATTCCATATGTCCTCTTCGCAACTTACATTTCTACCTATCTTTGTATCATAAGCAAATTTAGCAACACTTAATCCCTTCACCCAAATCATTGATATAAACTGTAAATAGTTGAGGTGGGCCCAACATTGATCTTATGGTTGCTAGTCAGTGCTTGCCAATCAGAAAATGTGCATTTATCATAGATTTAACAGTGCATAAGGAGGCCATTCGGCCCATCGAGTCTGCACCGGCTCTTGGAAAGAGCACCCTACCCAAGGACACCTCCACCCTATCCCCATAACCCAGTAACCCCACCCAACACTAAGGGCAATTTTGGACACTAAGGGCAATTTATCATGGCCAATCCACCTAACCTGCACATCGGAAACCGGAGCACCCGGAGGAAACCCACGCACACACGGGGAGGATGTGCAGACTCCGCACAGACAGTGACCCAAGCAGGAATCGAACCTGGGACCCTGAAGCTGTGAAGCGATTGTGCTATCCACAATGCTACCGTGCTGCCCATCTACTCTTTCTCCCTCACCACCACCACCATGAGCTCTTATTTTGTGTAGTAACCTGTGATGTGGCACCTTGTGAAACGCTTTTTGGAAATCTAAGTACAACACAACCAGACATTCCCCTTTGTCCCCATTGTTTGTTATTTCCTCAGGGAACTCCAATAAATTTGGCAAACATGATCTCCCTTTCATTTCTCCTAACCATTGGAGTTACAGCTTGCTATGCAATCCATTTTGTGCAGGGGAGTTTGTTGTGTCAAGTTGCTAGTGACACCTATTCCAGTTTATGAGTTGTGCATTATAGGTCCAGCTAAGTTTACCATTGCCTTCTATTCCCTCCAAACCTGCAGTTTGTCATCATAGCAGGGAGCCCCATCCAGTGGCTTAACAGATAACTGATAAACCTACTTTCCAAACAGCAGATTGAGAGCTGGCAGACAATTCGGAGGGATTTATCTTTCTAGCTGGGAGGTGGTCACTGTATTACTAGTGGCTTCAGCTTTATCCACAGCTTTCTATCAGATTAGATTAAAGAGGGATAGGGTGGGCATTTTGTTCATTTTCCATTTGTTGGACCAAACACACATCAAGTATAAGGAGTTAACCATTCAAATTTCTAACTTGAAATTGATCATTAAAAAACATGTTCTGCAACTGTCCTTACCTCTTAGCCATGCTTCTATGAAAAGAATACCAACTCCAATGTTGTATTTTAGTCCATGCAGGGTAACCCCACCCTACGTATTGAAAGAATAAGATTAATTATAGCACGCCTCTATTTCACATCTTTACACATATTCATTCTCTATGAGGAATAGTGGGGGAGGATTGGAAAGATTAACTGGCTGACTATCAACTTGTTTGAACCTTGTCACGAACACTTCCTCTTTGGCCAACAAGTCCTGAAATCCGATTTAAACCTGGAGTTTCTCCCTCAGAGTTAGGGATGCTACCCACTGAGCCACTAGGCCTCCATGACAGTATGCCTCGAGACACAAATAATTATGCATTTACAGTTCAATTTTTTAAATGACAATATCATTAGTGTCTTTTGTGCTTCAGTGAAAGTATCAAATATTCTCAGTTTGAGGCACAAGAAGATAACTTACAGAATTAAGTTCTTTCTATTGGGCACAGACGTTTCATTCTAACCCCAAACTTGGAAGAGCACTCTTCACATCACCAATGAGCTATTTCTATTCCTTATATCAGGTAAGTGGGTGATCTAATTGACTGAGAATCATGTGGATAAGTGCAAACATTATGGGTATTACCTTGGTGTGCATTTGCCCCACTGGAAATGGGGTTCAAACTCAGTGCCTATTTGGCTCAGTGGTTACACACTTCGCTCTGAGTTACAAGATTGTCGTTTCAATCTACACTCCAGGACTTGAGTATGTAATCTCCAGTGGCTGTATTGAGCATGTGCTCCACTATCTGGGTGAACGTTAAATTGAAGTCCCATCTGCCAGTTCTGTGATCTAAGGGTATGTTAATAATAATAATCACGCCGAGGTCCCAAGTTCGATTCCTCGGCTCTGAGTCACTATCCGTGTGGAGTTTGCACATTCTCCCCCTGTCTGCTTGGGTCTCACCCCCATGACCCAAAGATGTGCTGGGTAGGTGAATAGGCCACGCTAAATTGCCCCTTAACTGAAAAAAAAATAATTGGATACTCTAAATTTATTAGTGTCACAAGTAAGCTTACATTAACACTGCAATGAAGCTACTGTGAAAAGCCCCTAGTCGCCACACTCTGGTGCCTGTTTGGGTACACCGAGGGAGAATTCAGAATGTCCAATTCACCTAACAGCACGTCTTTCGGGACTTGCAGGAGGAAACCGGATCACCCAGACGAAACCCACGCACACAAGAGGAGAACGTTCCATGGCACTCTTTGATGCAAAGCAGGGAGTTCTCCGAGCATTCTGGGTGGCAGACCTCCTCAAAAACACCTGGGATGACGGCAAGTATCAGAACAATTACATTTGATGAGTCATGTTAATTTCCTTTTTTTAAATTTTAAAATAAATTATCATTGGAAAAAACGTTTTGCCTTTCTACTTTTTAGGAACATCTAAAAAGTAATGTTTAAATATTATGATAAAAGTACAATACTGCGGATGTTGGATATCTGAGTTCAAAACAGAAAATGCAGGATAAACTCAGCAGGTCTGGCAGCATTGCGTCTGTGGAGACAGCAACAGAGTTAATGAGCGGGATTCTCCGTCCAACGATGCAGGAGTCACGAATCGCGATTAGGCAGAGAATCGCATGTCAGCTGAAAATCGAGGCCGGCCCCAGGCGCGCAACAGAATGTCATGCTCCAGCCTCGACAGCAGCGTAAATATGTTCCACTCCACACAGCAGTGTGGGCATGCAAATTATACTGTAAAGGCCGTTGGTATAACATTAACGGGCCCGGTGCAGTATTCTCCATGTCTCCTGCGATGCACTGCGTCTGGCAGGTGGAAGTACCGACAGCGAGGTTCACTTGTGGTATTTAAATTCGGGAAACAGGCTGCTGAGGGAGAGAGAGAAGATAAGACATGTTTCCAAAGACGGAACAGTGGGCTGACAGTTGTGCCGCTGGCTAGGGGGGAGTCGGCCAGGGGGAGTAGTAAGGGGGCGATTAGGGAATGAGCCATGGGGTCAGGGTGTCCCCCAGGACTGGCGTGTCCAAGAACAGACCATTTTGCCATGGCTTGCAAGGTAGCCAATCTGGCTGCACACCCCACTGACCACCCACCATTATGATTGCTCAGGGTGTCACCGGCCGCGCCCCTCCGCCCACCCCAACCCCCCCCACTCGGGCGCCACCCTGCTGGCAGGGCATCATCTGGCTCACCTAAGGAAGACGCCCACAATAGACCCCATAGGAGAGCACAGGACAAGGTCCACAAAGCCACTGGTACCCCTGCTGGCTGGAACGGTGCCTGAGTCAGAGGCCCCTGCACCTGCACCCCCCTCCGTGCTTCCTACTCACAGGGTGCTGGCCCTGGATTAGCAGTATCTTAGGGTCCGGTCAATGGGATGGAGGTTGATGACGACCTGCTCTGCGATGAGCTCTGGTGCTCCCTGGCGATCACTGCGTGCAGCTGGCCATTCCATCTCACAGTCCCATTGAACCCCTGGGTGGCGGGGATGGGGTGGGGTTGGGTACCGGGGTTGTGTGCCGTGGTGAGTCATGCTTCGGGTAGGCCCCGTCACATGGCGCCCGCATATTTAGCCCCATCTCCTGCCGCCTCAGGGGGTGACACCAGGGTGGCCTTTGGCCGCCCTGGGGGCCCTACCCCGTGTCCCCCTCCAACGCCCGTCCCCACACCAGCAGCCTCAGACCCACCCCCACTTGGCATACCCTGCACACCCAGCACAGCCCATCCCTCACTCCCTTCTGACAGAGCACGAGGCAGGTCGGAACGTTGGTGAACAGGTGTTTATTGTGGTTTTTACAGGTATTGTGCCCTAGCCCCTATCACAACCTAGTAAACATATATACTTTTATTAAAGTTTGCATTTTTACACTGTACACACAAAAAAATGAAAATGGATGAGACAGTAACAGTTTACGTGTTGTATCTTTGTGGTGCCCTCCGCCAGCCCCTATCCCCCTTCTCCCCTTTGCCAGCCCTCTTCTGCTTTTTCTGGGTCTTACTTAAGGCCCTTTCTTTCACCGTAGGTGGTTTGTTTGGTGTTTGTCTTTTCTTGTTACATAGATAGAACATTAAGTGCAGAAGGAGGCTATTCGACCCATCGAGTCTGCACCGACCCACTTACACCCTCACTTCCACCCTATCCCCGTAACCCAATACCCCCTCCTAACCTTTTTGGTCACTAAGGGCAATTTAGCATGGCCAATCCACCTAACCTGCTCATCTTTGAACTGTGGGAGGAAACCGGAGCACCCAGAGGAAACCAACGCAGATACGGGGAGAACATGCAGACTCCGCACAGACAGTGACCCAGCGTGGAATCGAACCTGGGACCCTGGCGCTGTGAAGCCACAGTGCTATCCATTTGTGCTGCCCACGGGCTCTGTGGCTTTTGTGTTGGGCCCACTGATCCCTGCGCCGGTTTCTATCTGGGTTCACCCTTGGTGTTTCCTCCGGTTTCCTCCCTCCCTATTGCCATCCTCCATACCCCCCCCCCCCCCCCCCCCCCCCCCCCCCCCCCCGGTTCTATCAGTTGTTGACTTTGAACAGGTCTTGGAACAGGCAGAGGAATGGCCCCCACGCTTTGTGGAAGCTATCTTCCAACCATCGGATGGTGTATTTGACCTTCTCCAGGTGGAGAAATTCTGAAAGGTCAGCGAGCCAGTCTGCAGCTCTGGGTGGTGCTGCTGATCGCTAGCCAAGCAGGATTCTCCGGCGGGTGATTACAGAAGCAAAGGCAAGGACGTTAGCCCTCTTCCCCATATTGAGTTCTGTCTGGCACTCATGCCAACTTAACTGGTGTCTAACTTTCTAGCCTTACCTGCCCTAAAGCTCCATCTAGGTGGGTGCCCAGGCGGTACATCAGACGTAGAGGCGGCCTGCTGCGATCGCCGCCCTGTGATCTGGGTCCCCTTTGGTGACCGTCCTCTGGAGCGACCAGTCCCGAATGGGCCATCCAGTCTACCGGATGTCAAAGGTGGTGTACTGCCACCTTGTTCTGCCCGCTGCCCAGCGAATACGCCAGGGACAGGTGGGGGGGGGGGGGTTCAGAGGCACTGAGGTGTTCCAATGCCTCCCCTGCGGGAGTTGCCCAATGACCCCGGGCTGCTCCTTGGGACTGGGGCACGGCCGGAGCCAAACCTGGAGACTATTGACTCGACAAGGGTCTCCATGCTCGTGGCCATGAAGCACATGGACTGGGCCAGGTCACACGGGGACTGTGCCATATCACTCCAGGATCACAGTAAGAAGTCTTACAACACCAGGTTAAAGTCCAACAGGTTTGATTCAAACACGAGCTTTCGGAGCGCAGCTCCTTCCTCAGGTGAATCCTGAGCTCCGAAAGCTCGTGTTTGAATCAAACCTGTTGGACTTTAACCTGGTGTTGTAAGACTTCTTACTGTGCTCACCTCAGTCCAACGCCGGCATCTCCACATCATGACTCCGGGATCAGGCCAGGTCCGTCTGTGTCCGGCTCAGGTCATTCAGCGCCAGGTCAGTGCTCGTGATGTCCGCAACCATGGCCGTTGTGATTGGGACAAGCTCTGGAGTGCCACAGCAATGTCCATGTAGTCCTGGTAGGTGGTTGCCTGTGTCATGGCTGCCCTTTCCTGTGCCTTGGCAACCACCATAACATCGTGCCCCAGGCCTTTGGGCATCCTGATCCATAGCCGATACCGCCTCACCCAAGGCCTCCACCACGGATGTCACTTGTGCGGTGTTGGCCTGGGTGGCATGCTTGGTCGGCACCACCTACTGCCCCTGAAGGCAGTTGGACTCCTCCAACTGCACCTGCAGGCCCTGGATGGTTGCTGACAACCCCTCATGTAGTCCCTGGCTCTGCACCTGCATCTCCAATATTGATGGGACCACCCTTTCCAGACGCCCGAGACTCTTATGGACGGCAACTCGTCCCTGGGGTCGGGCCGTCCTTCCGCTGTCCGCCTGCCCCTTGGGGGATCTTACTTCCACCTGCTGCACACGTGTGTTGCGCACCTGATCGTACCTCAGGAGCCACTACATTAAAATGCCCAACAGAGGCGAGTGTCTCCGGGATGGTAGAGGGTGTAGGTGACAGCAGTGCCGAAATGTCGGTGTCGTCTCCGGACAGATGCTCCGGGGTGTCACGAGGTTATGGCTGAGGGTGCAGGTCACCAGCAGATCCTGCCGCGTCGCGGATGAGTCGCGAGGTTGCGGCTGGGGTTGTGGACCCCAGATGGACCCGTCTCATCGCCAGGTGACCCTGCAAAACAAAAGACAAGACGCTTGGTTGGCCCACGGGTGTTGGGTGTTGGTTGGGGAGGGGTGGGGTTGCCACATGGTCCATCGCTATTCATTGCGGGCTTACTTGGAAATCCGATGCCGACCTCCACCTTGGCAACTGCCCGCTCTCCGACCAGGTCCAACGCCCTCTGTTCTGCCACGGCGAGGGGCCGCAGGTCTGGCAGGCGCCCTTCAGCCTTCTCCTGTTCCCGGCGGTTGTGGGCTGCCTTCTCCTGGGGGGATAGATAATGCACTGTGTGAGACATTCATACGCGGGCAGCGCACTGGGTCCACGGCACGTGGCCTGTGTCCAGACCGTGGCGGGTTTCATAGGTGTTGGCAGGTGGTGCCGGGTGGAGTGCACGCGGACTGTAGGCGGGTGGGATTCAATCGCTCTCTAGGTGAGGGAAGGTACTAAGAGAGTGGGGACGGAGGTTAGTGCCTGCGGCATGTTGGTAGGTGGAAATCCTGGCTGGCCTGGAGGATTCCCCCCCCCCCCCCCCCCGGCTGCCCAGAGGTTGTGCAGCTTCTTCCGGCACTGCTGGCCGGTCCTTGCCCACAGCGTTCATGGGTTCTGCCACCTCCACCAAGGCCCAGTTGACATCCGTGGGTAGCAGCCTCCTTCCCACACCGGGTAACAGGTTGTACCAACTCTCCTCCACGGCATCCAACAGTGTCTCAAGCTCGGCATTAGTAAACCTCGGTGCCACTCTTCGGGGTGGCATCTTCTTGGCTGGAATGAGAATGTGTGGGGAGTGGACTGCTTATATTTAAGGATATCCTGAATCGTTCCCAGACCATCGTCACTTTCGGGGCGGTAAAACTCTCGCCATCCAGTCCTGGCATCAGCACCTAGTCTCGGAAACAGAGAATCCTACCCAATGTTTCAAGTCCAATATGACTTTTCTTCAGAGCTTAAAGCTTTTAACCTGAGAATGCCAAGTGGATGTGAAATGTTGGGTGCGATCTACCTGAATGGGGACAGAGTCCCGTAGCGCGAGATTAGCCGGGTGTTTCCCACCACTCGGAGTGCTGAGAAACACCACGCTGTCTATTACCCTTGCTGGTGGATTCGGGGCCTCAGTGGGGAACTCCCCAATGAGACCCACTTAGCCCCATTCTCATCACTGAGGAGCTCCGCTTGCTGGACCTCCTCAGTGCAGCGAGAGTTCGGGGTGCCGTTTTTAGGCACGGCACCCACGGCCTGATCACCGCCACATAAGAAATGCCAGCTTGGCACCCTGCCAGGTGGCACTACCAGGTGCCAGGCTGGCAGTGCCAGAGTGTCCAGGTGGCACTAGGAGTACCAGGGTACCATCCTGCCCAGAGGGCATGCACCTGGGGGCCTCCAATCCCCTGGGAGACCCTCTGTTTGTGGAGGCCAGCACTGAACGGCGCTTGCCCAAGGTCTCCAAGGCAAAGGGGTTAGATTCCATGCCTTGGTTAGATCGCGGGAATACATATTAGAATGAGACAGCCAGCTATTCTGCAAATCCTGCGCACAATGGGCGAGATTCATATCGCGACGTCTCGTGAGATCGCGTTAGATCTTGCGAGGCGTGGTGAGCCGGGTAGATCCCGGAAGTGGGATCTCTCGGCATCTACTGGTTGTGTTGCACCGCGCTTGTTTTACGGGCGCATCGTGACATGTAGATCCCGCCCATTAAGGCTGTTTCTGTCTCCACCAATGTTGCCAGACCTGCTCATTCCTGTTTTTATTATGTTTAAATATTATAAGGGCAGCACGGTGGCCTAGTGGTTAGCACAACCGCCTCACGGCGCTGAGGTCCCAGGTTCGATCCCGGCTCTGGGTCACTGTCCGTGTGGAGTTTGCACGTTCTCCCCGTGTCTGCATGGGTTTCGCCCCCACAACCCAAAAATGTGCAGAGTAGGTGGATTGGCCATGCTAAATTGCCCCTTAATTGGAAAAAATAATTGGCAAATCTAAATTTAAAAAAAAAAATGTTTAAATATTATATTGATTTAGTAGATGATACTAGGATCGCTTTTTACATAGTGTAAGATACAATGATTTGGTTTTACACACATCAATTTCACACTTACTTTAACTGCACCAGAAAACCTTGTTAATTCCTTAATTGCCCATAACCAGCATTCTCAATTTTACTCTCCGATATTTATCTATTACAATGGAATAGTACTTGCTGAGTAAACAAATTCTTACAATTTCTTTACCCAAATCAGCCATGAGCTGAGCATACTTACGGAAGGCATAGTCAGCAGATCACTGGGAGTCACATCCACATCTTCCCGTAGGATATGCAGCTGATTGGGACCCTTTGTATGCTCCAGGAATAACTGAGATTTAAAAAGCCAACAACATAAATGTCAATGAATTGAATCACGAAATTCATCCAACAAATAGCACTATTTCCAAAGAGGAAAAACCAGTGACTAAGTGGACAAAGGCACAAAACGGACTGAGTTACCTGGGCTTTAAGAACCGGATTTCCAAGGCTTATGATACACATGTAGCTCATTCCTCCTGGACACCCCTGCTTTGAATAGCCATCCTGTGGCTGAGACTACCTGAGGCTGAGAATTCATCTGCAACTGCAGGTAAATCGGACAAACCCCACCAGGAGCTTGCTTGATATTACACAAACCCATTTCACACAACCAGCTAAAAGAGGGAACTTTCAGAATTTTAACTGAGAAAGAATTTGCATTTATTCAGTACCATTCATTTCCCCAGGATGTGCCAAAGCACATTACAGCCAGTAAGGTGTATTCACCATTGTGACATAGGAAATACATCAGCCAATTTCCATACTGCATTATCTCATTGATCTCAACGAGATATTGACCAGATCTGCTTGAGTAGGGCCTGGAACCCTGGAAGAACTCTCCAAGTCTTTATGAATAGTGTCATGGGATCATTTCCATCCACTACCTGGGAGGGCAGGCAATTTAATGTCTTATCCTGAAGACAGCATCTCAACATTTCCTTCATATTGCACTGGATTGTCAGCCTGGATTTTGGGCTCAAGTCTTTGGAGTGGGACTTGGGTTTATAATCTGGATTCAGAGGTAAAAGCGCGACCACAGAGCCAAGGCTCATTAGATGTCCCGACACCTGCAGAAACCTATCACATGCTCAAGATTCTTATAACAATTTGCCTAATAAGAAATGCTCACTCTCTCTCAGATCTGATTTACTTAAGTCCAGAAAGCTTAAATACAGTTTGATGGAACCACGTTTTAAGAGGATCAATATCAGGTTCCTTGTTGATTGTCAAGACAGGGCCACTTTGGCTCTGAAGGCAAAGGTTGTCATGAACATCTGGAGCCCGGTGGGAATAGTCCCAGCCCCTATTGGGAGGGTTACCTCTCCTCTACAGTACCTTTTGTTGGGGTGACACAGTGGCGCAGTGGTTAGCACTGCTGCCTCACAGTGCTGAGTCCCCGAGTTCGATCCCAGCCCCGGGTCACTGTCCGTATGGAGTTTGCACATTTCCCCCCGTGTCTGCGTGGGTCTCACACCCACAACCCAAAGATGTGCAGGGTAGGTGAACTGGCCACGCTAAATTGTCCCTTAGTTGGAAAAAATAAATAATTGGATACTCTAAATTTTTTTTTTAAATGTTCCATTTGCCAGCCAAGCTGGCCGGTCAGTGATTAATAGTACATTCGCTAGGTTAGAATAAAAATTGTTCAAAATTTGAAATTACTTTAACAAATAATTTTCATTAGAGCACTTTATCATGTAGCAATTTGGGACATGCTAAAGCACTCATCATTTGCATTAGGGGCTGGTTTAGCACAGGGATAAATCGCTCGCTTTTAAAGCAGACCAAGGCAGGCCAGCAGCACGGTTCAATTCCCGTACCAGCCTCCCCGAACAGGCGCCGGAATGAGGCAACTAGGGGCTTTTCACAGTAACTTCATTTGAAGCCTACTTGTGACAATAAGCCATTTTCATTTCATTTCATTTTCATTTGACATGTCATTTCTTTTGTATAGGTGAATGCAACAGCCAATTTGTGCACAGTGTGATCCCACAGAAAACAATGGTTGGGGAAACATGTTGGTTAGGAGTGCAGAGAGAACTCCTCAATGCCAACAGATTCTTTAATGTCTGCCTGTGTTGGTAGACAGCGCTAAAGTTTTAACATTTTTTCAAAAGACAGTAATGATGTGCTCAAGTCCTAGAGTGGGAACTGATCCCACAATATGCTGACTCAAGAGCCTATTACTTAGCAAAGCTGACTATTCAGTTTCTAAGTTAAGTAAAATGTGTGACATTAATTAATCTTTGCAAACAGCAATTCTAGCAACTGCAATAACTGAGACTGTGCACATACACGTATTTTGTTCAGAATCAATATCATGCAGAATACATAATATATGTGTTAAATTACCTTCGTCATTGGCTCAATCAGATCCAGATCAAACACCATGAATCCATCAACTCCAGCATTGATTTCCAGTAGCTTCAATCTAAAGCATTTATATAACATTGTTAGATCCTGAACTGAACAAGCCAATTAGAAGAACAATGGGTTGTGTATTGCTGAAAAAATGGACATGCTGTTGAAGTTTTTTGTCTTGTACTCATCACGACAGATGGAAGGATACCAAATTTCAAAGAGAATAACAATTTATAGTGCATGAGGAAAAAGAAAGCTGCTGATGGGTTGTAAAGTGAACTCTGATTGGTCTAGGCATTGCCATGGGTAATGCATCAGGGAATAGTTCCGCTAAGCTCTTGTTTGAGTGAAAAAGGTGCAATGTTTGGACATGTTCTTTCTGTTTGCAGAGGGCAGGGCCTTGTGTATGAATATATTTGTAGTTTCTAGAAAACGTAAGTGAACCACATCACAAGCTATGGGGAATGGGGTGCATTGGAACAGGGCCCTACAACTAGCCTCAGAGACCCTAGGCTAGGGAGGAATCAATATAATCAAGAGTTCCTATTTCTGATCACCATCTGTGGGCAGCACGGTAACGTAGTGGGTTAGCCCTGCTGCCTCACGGCGCTGAGGTCCCAGGTTCGATCCCGGCTCTGGGTCATTGTCTGTGTGGAGTTTGCACATTCTCCCCGTGCTTGCGTGAGTTTTGCCCCCACAACCAAAGATGTGCAGGCTAGGTGGATTGGCCACGCTAAATTGCCCCTTAATTGGAAAAAATGAATTGGGCATTCTAAATTTATTTTAAAAAATAAAAATAAAAAATTTCTGATCACCATCCAGGATTAAACCTGGGACCTTCCTATGCAAATCTAAATTCTATCTAAATTGCAATTTAATAGTGCATTTATCCATTGAGCTTTCATTCCAGAAGTCAACGATTTCATTGAATGCTGTTTAATTAGAACTGTTTTAAAGAGAAGAGATTGTAAAGAAAGACAGCATGTATCTCTTTGTTTTGGATACTAGCTCTCACTGCAGTCTACCCATTGTGAATGCAGCTGTACATACCGTGTGACAATTGCTGTGATTCTCTGATACTCCAAGCTTTCCTTGTCCTGGGGCAGTAACAGTGCTGCCATTCCTCCAGTGGCCAAAGCACCTCGTTTATGACAGGTCTTTACCAGGAGATCCATGTAACTCTTCAAAAACAGTTTCTCCATATTCACATACCTACTGCGATCTGGTAAAAGGAACTCCTGACGACAGCCTGAAAAACGGTGATTGTGAAATGAGTTGTGTGTGCTCTTTTTCCCATCGATGGAATATTTTGTTCTGCCTCACATTGTTCGGATCTAATCGCTCAGTAAAATCAGAGCCTAATCATGTGGGAGAACAGTAGTGGATAATCCACAGTTTCTTACTTTGTGAATCAGCCTATCTATACACCAAAGAAGGTCCAACAGTACACTGGCAGGTATCTACTCCTTTCCAAAGGGTTACCAACTAAGCCGTTAGAGGCGTTCCATGGGTGAAATTTTAAATGTCATCAAATAAAACTATTCCACCAGGAGATCACGTGAATTGAATGTTACATCATCAGTTCCCCAAAAGCTGCCACAATGGACGTGGTGAAGATTTAAACAATGCAGCTGAATTCTGAGGATTTGATATTCTCAAGAAATAAGCACCACAATGGGTAAACTTCTTCAATTCAGTCACAGTTATGCAGCACTGTCATAGAAAACAGGCCATTCAGCCCAACTGTTCTGAGTTTATGCTCCACATGTGCTTTCCCCACCTATCTTCATCTCGCCCTATTAGCAAATCCTTATATACCTCTCTCTGCCATGAATTTATCTGGCTTTCCCATTTTCTTCCAATACTCCCAAGTGCTCGTGAGTTGGACATTTTAACCACTCTCTGATAAGGAGGCTCCTGGATATCATATTGGATGTGTTGGTGACTAATTTGTATTAATGACTCAAGTTTTAGACTCTCCCAGAAGTGGATTTGTACCTGCTTTGGTTTTTTTCCCATTTCCCTTATGGAATGCAACAGATTGAAACTACACTTCTCGGTAATTTGAAACCAACCAAGTAACAATACTTCCAAATGTGAATACGAGTTGAGAAGTTCCTGCTCACCAACTTTGTTTACAAAAGAGGCCGAGTAATCCCAGATTCCACAGTTCAATCCAGCGGAATGGTCTCTCAGCTCATAGAGAATCTCCTCCATCTCAAACGTGGCCAAGATATTTTCTATCAAGACAGTGGCTTTGATACAACCAATTGGCAAACCCAACTGGAAACAAAAAAATACAGTGGGATTAATGTTTTCTGTTTTGGGTTTATAGACTCCATTCTATGAATGTTCATGTATTCAGGATGAAACTAGACCATCAGGCCCATCTCCTTTAGCTAATGTTAGTTTGAAAGAGAGAAAAGGACAGTTTTGCTGGCACATTTACACACAGGATTCCTCTGGATAGTGTGTCGCTAACCTTGGCCAAACTGTCAGGCACCAAACCAAAGAAAGTGAAGTACCATGGCTAACTGAAACATCAGGGAGGACAGTGAGCTCAATTGATGTGTTCAAAGTAGCAGAGTGTCACATTCCTGTGGAATCCTGGTGCAGCCAGCAACCCTGAAGAACAACATACCAGCATGTTGTGTTCGACTATGTTCCATGTTCTGGGTCTTAGCATTAGAATGGGGGCCTTTGAAATATTTGGTATATCTAGACATATAATTAAACAATATTGCAACCATGTTACTATCGGTAAGTCCTGTCTTTTTGGAGTATACACTCCGAAATAATCAAATTTTCCTCACCAAAAGTGAATGACTCTTAAAGATTTTTCCAAAGGAATATGAATAATGTGGTCAAACTCACATGGGTTTCATTTTTCTTTCTACCCTCGCACTCCCTTACACCTGCTCAGAAACAAATTTACATCTGACTTTTATCCGTTCTGAAATGTTAACTCTGCTTTTCCCGTTCTCCACAGAAATTGCCAGAGTATTTCCAGCATTCCACTGCCGAGTTATAAGTGGCGAGCAGAAACTGGAGCTCCACAAGCACATTAGTATGACTTGTATCATAAAACCCATTTGCTTTAAGGACTAATTACACTATCGGGTGGTATATATATATGGTTACAGATACAGAAGGAAAGTTTGTGATACCAAACCAGCCTTAGTATTCTTCCAGACCTTCAAACAACTTCTCCAAAGTGAAGAATCTGAATTATGAAAATAATTTGTAGTACAGAGATGTACCAGCATTTTCAGGAAAGCAGCTGGAAAATCAGCAACATCCTGCACCTCACCACTTTCTGAAGTGCCATGTTCAAACACTCATGGACTCAATCACATACATTGACAATTTTTATATCAATGTCCGAAGAGCATAACAGTAACTTAAAACAGTTGAGAATTTTATATAGGGCATGGGGCACATAAAATGCAGTGTAAATTCAATTTGCACTCCATCTAACAATTCATAACTTGGATTCAGTGCTATTTATCAATTGTAACATACCTTCTTTTGAACCCAGACAAATATATTATTCCACAATTTGGCCTCCAAATGATTTTCAACCTAAAATGTGATGAAACAGACAGTCTGTTAACCTTGAAAATATCTTCCAGGACATGCATTTAATCAACATATTCATCATTAGTTGGTCCATACCTAGGAAGGGCCATACCTAGGGATGTCCTAAGTTCAATCCCGATCAGTGTGGGTATCCGATCTCAGCCATACCAATAGCAATACTTGACCTCCCTCTTGCTCACCATCCAGTAACTCTCATGGCATCAACCAATATCTACCAAATTCAAAGAATGCTACCAATCCGCCTTTGTTTTTTGGCAAAATATAAATGGAGAATGTGAAGGTTTGGGTAAATGATCCAGCCGATGCCAACATTTCTTTGTCAAAAAAAAAGCAATGGCATCAGATCACATGTATTGAACTGCAATTAGTTTGGTGGCCAGATATAACTATCACTATTGAGGGGGGACAGGTAACCAGAAAACAATCATAAAAAAGACTGTGATACAATAATTAATATTAACAGAAAATCATTCAGAGTACCTTTGACAAATAAAAGAAAGGACCACATTCTTTTTCGAACAAGATTCGCCCATTGTGATACATCAGCAATCCAAAGTCAAACAGAGGGCCTGGGACCTCCTTTCCATTAACCTGTTGATTGTAACCAATGCACATTTCGCATGGAATTTTAGAACAGCCTCAACAAGCAACAAAAGACCTTAAGAAAATTATTTTCCAAGCAAAAACTGAAGAACAACATACCAGCATGTTGTGTTCGACCATGTTCCATGCTCTGGGTCTTAGCATTAGAATGGGGGCCTTTGAAATAGGTGGTATATCTAGACATATAATTAAACAATATTGCAACCATGTTATTATTGGTAAGTCCTGTCTTTTTGGAGTATACACTCCGAAATAATCAAATTTTCCTCACCAAAAGTGAATGACTCTTAAAGATTTTTCCAAAGGAATATGAATAATGTGGTAAAACTCACATGGGTTTCATTTTTCTTTCTACCCTCCCACTCCCTTACACCTGTTCAGAAACAAATTTACATCTGACTTTTATCAGTTCTGAAATGTTAACTCTGCTTTTCCTGTTCCCCACAGAAACTGCCAGAGTATTTCCAGCATTTTCTGTGTTTAAAACTGACCAGCAAAACTTCTTGGCCAATCGACTCTTTAGGGTTGATATTAATCTCCTCCGCCAGATGGAAACAGAGTGTGAATATCCCGGGAAGGGCCATGCCACATTCCCGTCTACATTATCTTAAGTTGCCTGATTCCAGGGCAGCACGGTGGCGCAGTGAGTAGCACTGCTGCCTCACGGCGCCGAGGTCCCAGGTTCGATCCCGGCTCTGGGTCACTGTCCGTGTGGAGTTTGCACATTCTCCCCGTGTTTGCGTGGGTTTCGCCCTCACAACCCAAAAAGGTGCAAGCTAGGTGGATTGGCCACTCTAAATTGCCCCTTAATTGGAAAAATGATTGGGTACACTGAATTTATAAAAAAAAAAAAAAAAAAAAAAAAAAAAGTTGCCTGATTCCAGGCACGGCAAAGACGCCCATCCCAAAGGAGCAGCCGCCTGATTTAAATAGCAAATTTGCTGGCTAAGTGTGGCTCACTGACTGAAGACAATATCCTGGCACAGGAGGCCCCGGTGCTACTGTGTACTCCAGGTACTTTTGCTTCTTAATGGTTAATGATTCTTACAGTCAGGACGTCCGGTGGTGGCCATGGAGTGAGTGGTTTAGCTTTTGGTGGCTCCTGCTCAAGGTGGAATTATTTGGTCCTTTTCACCCTATATATCGGGGGGTGTTTGCTGGTGCAAGGTGCATGAGCAGTGAGAGACAAGAGTTCTCCTCTGGTAGGGCCTGTTTATGGCTTATCAGACAAGGAAGGTAACGGGCAAGGGTCAGCAGTGTGGCTGGAAGGACTTTCGAAGTGCGACAGAGGGAAAGGTGGCGGAGGGTTCTGGGGCGTCGTTGGCTGCCCAGTGGTCCACTGAACAATTGATGGACTTATTGAATGGCGAGTTCCAGCAGCAGAGGCAAGAGACATTGGAGGACCTGGCACAGGTGGAGGAACCAATGAGGGCGGCCATTGAGAGAGTGGAGCAAACGATGGAGGCTCAGAGTTCGGCATTCCAGAAAGTGGAGGAGACGGTGGTGGATACATAGAACATACAGTGCAGAAGGAGGCCATTCGGCCAATCGAGTCTTCACCGACCCACTTAAGCCCCTACCTCTACCCTATCCCCGTAACCCAATAACCCCTCCTAACTTTTTTGGTCACTAATGGCAATTTATCATGGCCAGCCACCTACAATGCATGTCTTTGGACTGTGGGAGGAAACCGGAGCACCCGGAGGAAACCCACACAGACACAGGGAGAACGTGCAGATTCCGCACAGACAGTGACCCAGCAGGGAATCGAACCTGGGACCCTGGCGCTGTGAAGCCACAGTGCTAATCACTTGTGCTAGCGTGCTGCCCAATGAGGATCATGCGGATTGGTTGATCTCGTTGGAGGCAGAGATGGTGTTCGTGGCGGAGGGCCAGAAGTGAGTGGAGGAGAAGATGGAGGACCTTGAGAATCACTCTAGGAGACTGTACCTCTGGATTGTGGGGCTGCCTGAGGGGATTGAAGAACGCAGGCCACAAATTATGTGGCCAGGATGTTTGAGAAGCTGGTGGGGAGGGGGGTCTTTGACTGTCCTCCCGAGGTGGATCGAGCGCACAGGGCGTTGAGGAGGAGGCCGATGGCGGGGTAGTAGCTGAGGGCGACAGTTGTGCGGTTGCACAGTTTTCTGGGTAAGGAGAAGATTCTGAGGTGGGCGATGGAGATGAGAGAATGTACCTGGGAAAAACATGGTGCATATCTACCAGGACTTGGGTGAGGAACTGGCCAATTGGTAGCCTGGGTCCAACAGGGTCAAGGCGGCCTTCTACTAGAAAGGAGTGAAGTTTGGGAGGCTGTATCCTGCTCGTCTGTGGGTCACACACCAGAATCAGGAATTTTATTTTGATACTGTACACTGGAGGATTCGAACAATTTTATGAGAGACCATGGACTGGGAGGCTTGTGAGGACACTGAACTTTGGAGATGCTAGTATGGGAAATGTGGGTGTGTATACCGGCAGATTGTTGTATTTACCACGTGTGAGCGTGGATTGAGTATGTGTGTTCAACTGTTTTTGGGAAATTGCAGGTGGGGATAGTCGAGGGGAAGGCGGGGTAGCTGGTTGCATCGTGGGGCCATTGTGCTAGCAGGCAGGCTACTTAATGGGAGTGTAGTGGGGGGACGATCTGTGGAGGGTGTGGGGGAGGGGATTGGATGGGTTGGTGTTTTTGTTCCCTCTGTTTATGGGGGGCAGGGGGGGGGGAGGAGGGATGCTGATGTGCGTGGAATTGGTGTGGCACAGTGGGTTATGGGGAGATTGGGGCTGACATCTTGGGAAGGCCCAGAGGGTGAACGAGGCTTGGACCCAGAGCTGGTTAAAGAGGGGCTATGGCTTATTGGGGGGGGAACCCACCCGACCCGGTTCAGTACTTGAAAGGTTCGGGGGCTGAGTGGCTGATTAAGATGTCTCACGTATCACTCATTTAAGGGGTTTGAAGGTGGATGTGGCGTTTCATCAGGAGGTGCATTGGAAGGTGGGGGGATCAGATGAGGTTGAGGAAGGGCTGGGTGGGGCAGGTATTCCATTTGAGGTTAGATATGAAAATGAGGGCATAGCAATGTTGAGCAATAAGAGGGTGGCTTTTGAGGTGGGATGTATAGTGACAGACCTTGGGGGTACATTTGTGATGATGACTGGAAGGTTAGAGGTTAGAAGGCCTGTGGTGCTGGTGAATATGTATGTTCCAAATTGAGACGATGTGGCGTTTTTGAGGGTTGGCAAAGATTCCAACCAGCTGATTATGGGGGGTGGGTGCGGATTTTAACCCGAACAAGCGCCGTAGTTGGCAACTAGGGGATTTTCACAGTAAATTCTTTGCAGTGTAAGAAGTCTTACAACACCAGGTTAAAGTCCAACAGGTTTATTTGGAGTCACTAGCTTTCAGAGCGTAGCTCCTTCCTCATACTTCTTACACGTTCACCGGGTGTACACAACATATTGACTCACTGATGAAGGGAGACAAAGAGTCTGGTTATGCCCTTGCATCCAATAATACCCAGCCACAGTAAACATCATCCTCTACTGTTTGAAGCATAATAGTCTGACTGATCTTTTAAAAGGTTAAAGCCAATGTGAATTTCAGTTGTCTCATTATGCCTGCCTAAAAGTGATCTTGCCAAGGTTTACCAATAAATGATTTTATTGAAGACAATAAAGCTATACTGCAAGAATTTACATACATTTTTTAAAAATATAAATTTAGAGTACCCAATTATTTTTTCCAATTAAGGGGCAATTTAGCGTGGCCAATCTACCTACTCTGCACATCTTTGGGTTGTGGGGGCGAAACCCACGCAGACACGGGGAGAATGTGCAAACTCCACACAGACAGTGACCCAGGGCCGGGATTCGAACCCGGGTCCTCAGCGCCTTAGGCAGCAATGCTAACCACTGTGCCACCGTGCTGCCCTAGAATTTACATACATAAACAAATTGTTGTCAGTGGTAACCAATCAAAATTGCCAGTTAACCCACAAACTGGACTCCACGAAAATGCTATAGTTGATCTCGACAAATCCACACACAAGGCAATGTGAGCAGAAATTCAAAACTCTGAGATGGTGGGACTCTAAATAAAATAAAAACTGTAGTCCTCTAAATCATAGGAACTCTACAGCGCAGAAGGAGGCCATTTGGCCCATCGAGTCTGCACCGATCCTTCGAAAGGGCACCCTGCCTGGGGCCAATCCCCTGCCCTATCCCGATAACCCCACCTAACCTTTGGGCACTAAGGGGCAATTTAGCATGGTCAATTCAGCTAACCTGCCCGTCCATGGACTGTGGGAGGAAATCGGAGCATCCGGAGGAAACCCACGCGGACACAGGGAGAATGTGCAAACTCTACACCGTCACCTGAGGTCAGACACGAACCCAGATCCCTGTGAGGCAGCAGTGCTAGCCACTGTGCTGAAAGATGTGGGTTAAAATATTGTCTGTGTCACGTTTATTTCAAGGGGTTTTCGGTTTTTGTTCTTGGGATAGCAGCCTTGAAACACCAAATTGTGTATTTTGCACACAATAATTGGAATTTACAAACGGGTTCTAGTATTCACTTCATTATTATGAACTGTTTGAATATGAATTTTATGATTGTGTAAGATTATATTAGGTAAATAGTTCAAATGCTTAGGCAAATGGTTCAAAGATGGACAAAAATGTTGAACTCCAGAGGTGAGGTGAGAGTGACCGTCCTTGACGTCAAGGCAGCATTTGACTGAGTATGACATCAGGGAGGCCAAACAAAACTGGAGTCAATTGAAATTTGGCGAAAGCTCTTTGCTGGTTGGAGTCAAAACTAGCAGAAAGGAAGGTGGATGTGGTTGTTGGTGGTCAATCATCAGCTCTAGCACATCACTGCAGGAGCTCCTCAGAGCAGTGTACGAGGCCCATCCATCTAGAAGTACAAGGGTAGCAGACACAGGGCAACACCACCACCTGCAAGTTCCCCTTTTTTTTTTTCTTTTTTAAATTTTAGATTAGCCAATTATTTTTTCCAATTAAGGGGCAATTTAGCGTGGCCAATCCACCTACTCTGCACATTTTTGGGTTGTGGGGGCGAAACCCACGCAGACTCGGGGAGAACGTGCAAACTCCACACGGACAGTGACCCAGAGCCGGGATCGAACCTGGGACCTCAGCGCCGTGAGGCGGTTGTGCTAACCACTAGGCCACCATGCTGCCCTGCAAGTTCCCCTTTAAGCCACTCACCATTCTCACTTGGAAATATATTGTCGGTCCTTCACTGTCACCGGGACAAAATCCTGGAATTCCCTCCTTAAAAGCACTGTGGGCGTACCTACATGAACTGCAGCAAATCAAGATAACCACCACCTCTCAATTAAGGGCAATTGGGGATGGGCAATAAATGCGGGCCTTGCTAGTGATGGCCACGCCCCTTGAATGAATAAAAATAATAGAAATTAGCCATAGAACATCCTAAAGTTACAAAGTGTTATTCCATTGGATTTTTTGTTTGGGACCATCTTTTGTTTTCCTTCTTGGAATACGTTAATTGGATAATTCTGAAAAGTATTCACAAATATTTGATGGACATATTCCATGTGAAGCTTCTTGTAAATAAGCGATAGAGTTCTCAATCAAATTTTGTTACCAAGGGACGTACAGTCGGACTGAATTATTCATCAAGGACTTTGGGTCTTGTGTGGGGGGTCACATTGCCCATGGGTGGGGAGTGGGGGGGGTATCCACAAGCTCACTTAGAGATTGGGGCACCCTTTCAAAATGGCGGCCCGATCTCTGTGGAGCTGGTCTGGCCAGCGAGTTCAGCTCCCCAATAATGAAAATAATTCTAAGTGTGGGCTAAACTGGTGAGAAACTCCCCACGGCCTGAAAAGGTGACTAAGTGAAGTTAGATATTGGTGGGGAGATTGAGTCGGTTAGGATTATATTCGCTGGAGTTCACAAGAATGAGGGGGAATCTCTTAGAAGCCTATAAAATTTTAACAGAACCAGACAGGGTAGATGTAGGAAAGATATTCCCGATGGTGGAAGTGTTCCGAAGCAGAGACCATAGTCTTAGGATACAGGGTAAACCTTTTAGGACTGAGATAAGGAGAAATTTCTTCACCTATAAAGTAGTAAGCCTGTGGAATTCACTACCATCGGAAGCGGTTGTGGCCAAAACATATGTTTTCAAGAAGTTACATAGGTCTTGAGGCAAAAGGAAGCAATGGATCATATTGAATGGCAGAGCAGGCTCCAGGGACCAAATGGCCAACTCCTGCTCCTATTTTCCATGTTTCTAATCTTTTTTTTTTTTTAAATAATTTTTATTGAGAAATTTTGATTTTATACAACAATAACGCACCTTAGTAAAATACCGAAAATAACAATAATATTAACAATCATATACATTCGCCCCATCCCCATGAACAACCCAGCATTTTAACAACAACGCAAATTAACACACTATAAAGTTACAGAATAAACACTACAATAATGCACCCCCCCCCCCCCCCCCCCCCCCCGGGTTGCTGCTGCTATTGACCCAGTTACCTATCTCTGAGCCAGGAAGTCCAGAAAAGGCTGCCATCGTTTATAGAACCCTTGTATTGATCCTCTCAGGGCAAATTTGACCTTTTCCAATTTTATAAATCCCGCCATGTCACTGATCCAGGTCTCCACGCTTGGGGGCCTTGCATCCTTCCATTGTAACAGAATCCTTCGACGGGCTACTAGGGACGCAAAGGCCAGGACACCGGCCTCTTTCGCCTCCTGCACTCCCGGCTCCACCCCAACCCCAAAAATCGCGAGTCCCCACCCTGGTTTGACCCTGGATCCAACCACCCTCGACACCGTCCCCGCCACCCCCTTCCAGAATTCTTCCAGTGCTGGGCATGCCCAGAACATATGGGCGTGGTTCGCAGGACTCCCCGAACATCTGGTGCACCTGTCCTCACCCCCGAAGAACCTACTCATCCTAGTCCCGGACATATGGGCCCGGTGCAGCACCTTAAATTGGATGAGACTAAGCCTCGCACATGAGGAGGAGGAGTTGACTCTCTCCAAGGCCTCCGCCCAAGTCCCGTCCTCTATCTGCTCCCCGAGTTCCTCCTCCCATTTAGCCTTCAGCTCCTCCACTGACAACTCCTCCACCTCCTGCATTACCTTATAGATGTCAGACACCTTCCCCTCTCCTACCCACACCCCCGAAAGCACTCTGTCCATCGTCCCCTGCGAGGGCAGCAAAGGGAATCCCTCTACCTGTCGCCTAGCAAACGCCTTTACCTGCAGGTATTCCATGTTTCTAATCTAATAACGCTTCATAACTGGAGTAAGTTAATCCCCAGGTTCACGAACCCAAGACAGTTTGAAAGTGGGGAAAACTTTGAAAGGATGCTGTTTGTTTAACAAAGCTGTTGTCAGGCCATTGAGAGAGACATTAGACCAAAGCGACCAAAATGGGAGCAAGATTCTTACCTGGAAACTGATTGTGAACTGCCTTGTACACATTGGAAAGCCCTCGGATTTGATTGAAGTAAGTTGGACAGTGTCCATCATCAAAATCTGTCTGCAAACATAAGTCAAAATATATCTAACAGTTTTTCTCGGAGAGGAGAACCTGATTTACTTCTTCAAAAAATATTTTTATTGAAAATTTTTCATTCTGAACAAAATAATATAAAAGTGTTCAAGTTACAAAGCAAAGACAACACAATAAACCACCAAGAACCCCAATTATCTTAACACCCCAACATTAAACCAAGTCCCTTAACAACTGACGGTGACTAACTTTTTAAAAAAGGAAATGAATGGCTGCCATCTTAGGTAGAACCCTTCTACCAACCCCCCAATGGTGTACTTGACCTTCTCCGACTGTAAGAATGACATGAGGTCAACCAACCAAGCCAAGATACTGGGAAGAGAAGATCTCCACCCAAGCAGAACTTGCCTCTGGGCTATTAACTAAGCAAAGGCGAGGACATCCGCCTTCACCCCCGTCTGCAGCATCGGTGATTCGGATACCCTGGAAATGGCCATCAAGGACAAAGCTCCAGATCAACATTAAGTATCTCTGACATGATGCTTAAGATGGAGACCCAGAAGCTAGTAAACTTGGGAACTGATTTACATAGTTCATCCTATCATTCCAAATCTCTTGCCCTACTTAGTGGTGCACTGTTTCCATAGCTGGTATTCCCGGAACTGGTCACTAGTCTGTCGCCAGAGGCTTATAGCTTGAGGGGCTCCATTACGCATGAAGCATGGCTGAACAGGTGGCTTTCCAGCCATTGGCATGTTGGAAGGATTTGTAGGTTGACACATTCAGCCTGTTTGACCACAATGAACACATCTTCCTTGACCATCATGTCCTGGGGCGGGATTCAAACCTGGAGCTTCTGGCTCAGAGGCAGGGTTGCTACCACTGTGCCACAAGGCCTAATTTTTAATCATGATCCTACTGAAATATTAACATAAAGATTGTGTATATATACACCAGATTTACAAACTCACCTTGAACCAGAGTTTTGGCGCACGATTTATGGAAAAGTTTCACAGTGTTATTTGTGGCAGGTTTTGCTGTGAGTTTCCTGCCAACTCTGCCACCGTGATCTAACCACATTTAGACACCTTTTTGGGCACGAGGGATTTCTCACCAGTTTAGTCCACACTTACAATTTTTTTCATTTCTGGGGAGCTGAACTCAGAGATCAGGCCAATATTTTGAAAGGATGCCCAAATCTCTAAGTGAGCTTGTGAGTCCCCAAACCTCCAAACACCGTCACCCCACACACATGGACACTATCCCCCCCCTCTTTAATCCCCCTGCCAGGACCCCCACCCGTCACCCCTCAACCTCCTAGAGGCCTCTTCCTACCTGCCCTGGAACCCCCACCCTCCTTTCATGGGCATGGTCCCTCTTGGGCCCTGGCCCTTGCACCCGGGCACCCCTGCACTGACACCCTGGCACTGACACCCTGGCTGTGCTACTGCTGACTTGGCAGTGCCACCTGGGCACCTTGGCAGTGCCAGAATGTGCTCACATTCCAGTGTGGGCCAGGAGGCCATCCTACACTATCCCTGGCCACATGGGGGCCTCCTATGGCCTGGGAGTCAGTCTGGGTGCCGTTGCACCTGGCCCACATTTATGTGGACCAGTACTGAATGGCGCACGGCTGAGGCCCCTCTGCAGAGGCCGATAGATCCCAGGAGGCCGGTAGATACTGGGTGCGTAGGCCTTAAGTAGGTATTAGGCCTATTTATGTAAACAAGGCTTTTACAGAACGAGGCTTGGTCCTGCCCATTGTGGGCGGGTTCCTGATCCGACACCCCACGGGACTTGGGAAGATCCCGTGAGGCGTCGTGGCTGTCAGGAAGTCTGCAGGAGGCTTCACCTGGGATCTACCAGCCACGTCATGCTCCCATTGTGGCGGGATGTGGCTGGTTGATTGCGCCCTTTATGAAAGATTATTGACCTGAAACGTTAACTCAATGTCTCTCTCTTCAAAGGCTGTCTGACCTGCATATTCCCAGCATTATCTGTTTTTATTTCACCCAGGGATTTATTGGCATTACTCCAGAATTACTTCTAGCCAATGGCTCCATAGTCTTAAATGGTATTATAATGAACGATTACCAAAGTAACCTTTCTGACTTTCCCTACACGACTGGCAATCAATAAGCAGCTGAATCAAGGCATTCAGTCAGCAGTTCCCACTTTAATTTTTGCCTGGTTAAGCATTTTGAAGTAATTTGCTCTGAATATCAAGAAGCCAGGATGGCAAATGGTGAAACTTAACTGGTGTTGCGTTTGAGTGAAAGGACTTGAACTAACCACTTCCTGATTGGAAAATATTTGATGAATTGGAAGCTGGGTCACTTGAAGACATTAATTAAAGTCCTCTATGGTAACATATGTTTCACCAGAATGTTGTATCAAAGGAAATCAAGCTACATTGAGGGATTGTTATCATTTATAAGTGGGCAGCACGGTGGCGCAGTGGGTTAGCCCTACTGCCTCACAGCGCCAAGGTCCCAGGTTCAATCCCTGCTCCAGGTCACTGTCAGTGTGGAGTTTGCACACTCTCCCCGTGTTTGCTTGGGTTTTGCCCCCACAACCCAAAGATGTGCAGGCTAGGTGGATTGGCCACACTAAATTGCCCCTTAATTGGAAAAAAATAATTGGGTACTCTAAATTTTTTTAAAAACTAATCTTTAAGTGCTTCCAGCACTAATTAGGAGTTTCTTTGTAAGTTACTGCAAATGTGAGGTACATTTCCTGAAATTGTTTATTAAATAACTACAATGAAAAGCAGTTTTCTTTGTTTAGCAGATTTTTAAAAAATTATACCGTATTTGCTGAACTCCATTCTGTATTTTTACCTCCTGTTGGCATCAACATGCTTTCTCCTCGATTCAGGACATTGTTGTACTTTGGTAAGTATAAAGTTGTTTCTAAGACTGTAGATTTTTTTGGTCAATAAAATTGCACTAACGTGAGTTACGATTGATCTTTCTAAGTTCCATGCCCTTCAAATACTCTTCCCTAATACTTTCCACTGTTGCGTATTTTTTCATCTCACTTAAAATTAATGAGATTCTCATATTGAGCAGAATTAAGTTTAAAATATTAAGATCATTGAAGGGGGGTCGGTACAGGAGCGTGTGGAGGTGGCTTCATGCAAGGGCACCAGCTTGGGGGCATTGATAACTGTGCCCCAGCCGTTCCTGCCGGCACGGTACTCCACCAGCCCCGTGGTGGAGGCGGCCCTGAGGGTCTTGAGGCAATGAAGGAGGCATGTGGGAGCGGAGGGGACATCGGTGTGGTCTCCAATTTGCAATAACCACCAGTTTGCCCCGGGAAGGATGGATGGGGAATTTCGGAGATGGCAGAGAGCAGGGATTGAGAGAATGGGGGATATGTTTATAGAGGGGAGCTTTCCTAACCTGAGGGAGCTGGAGAAGAAATTTGGATTGGCGAGGGGAAACAAATTTAGGTACCTGCAGGTGTGGGACTTCCTACGCAGGCAGGTTTCAACCTTCCTGCTCCCACCAAGGGGGATACAGGACAGGGTAGTTTCTAGAGTGTGGGTGGGAGAAGGGAGGGTCTCTGACATTTACAAGGAACTCATGGCGTCAGAGGGTACGGAGACTGAGGAGCTGAAGCGCAAGTGGGAAGAGGAATTGGGAGGAGAAATAGAAGATGGTCTTTGGTCGGACGGGTTGAGTAGTCAACCCGTCCACAACATGTGCCAGGCTCAGCTTGATACAATTCAAGGTCGTTCACCGGGCTCACATGACAGTGGCCTGGATGAGCAGGTTCTTTGGGGTAGAAGATAGGTGCGCAAAGTGTGCGGGAGGGCCAGCGAACCATGTCCACATGTTGTGGATATGTCCAAAGCTCAGGGGATTCTGGCAGGGGTTTGCAGATGTCATGTCCACGGTGTTAAAAATAAGGGTGGCACTGAGTCCAGAGGTGACGATTTTCGGTGTGTCGGACAATCCGGGAATCCAGGAGGAGAAAGAGGCAGACGTTCTGGACTTTGTTTCCCTGGTAGCCCGGAGATGGATACTATTAGCGTGGAGGGTCCCAAAGCCCCCGAAGTCGGAGACCTGGCTATCTGACATGGCTAGCTTTCTCTGTTTGGAGAAAATCAAGTTCGCCTTGAGAGGGTCAATGTTAGGGTTCGCCTGGAGGTGGCAACCGTTCGTCAACTTCTTTGCGGAAAATTAACCGTCAGCAGAAGGTGGGAGGGGCGGGGGGTTAGTAAAGGTGGGACCTGTAAGGGGGGAAGACTGCTTTTGCACTATGTTTATAAATTTATGTACATTGTTTATTTTGTTGTTGTTGTAAAACCATAAATACCTCAATAAAATGTTTATTAAAAAAAAAAGATAATTGAAGGCGCATGGCAGATTTGTAGAACGAGGTTGCCCAAGTACTCATTCTTCCTCTGATGTGGGGAAATGTTTACTCATATTGAAAAGTGTCTTCCCTTAACAACTGGGGTGGCACAGTAGCACAGTGGCTAGTACTATTGCTTCACAGCGCCAGAGGCCCGTTTTCGATTCCCACTGGGTCACTGTCTGTGCCGAGTCTGCACGTTCTCCCAGTGTCTGCGTGGGTTTCCTCCAGTTTCCTCCCACAAGTCCCGAAAGATGTGGGGCGCGATTCTCCGCAAATGCGGCGAGTCGTAAAGGCTGCCGTGAAACTGGCCGTGTTTCACGGCAGCCTCCGTGCCCCCTCCCGGGACCCGATTCTCCCCCCCCGGGCGGGGCTAGCAGCGGGGCCCCGTGAACCACGGCATCGTGGCCTTAGCGAACGTCGCTAAGTCCGCGCGCCAAGCGTCACGCCGGCTGATGCGCACGGTGACGTCAGCCGCGCATGCGCGGATTGGACGGCTCCAACCCGCGCATGCGCGGGGCCGTCATCTCCCTCGGCCGCCCCGCGGACTGATCCTGCGGGGCGGCGGAGGGAGAAAGAGTGCGTCCGTTACGGACACACTGCCTGCGATCGGTGGGCACCAATCGCGGGCCCATGCCCCCCTTGGCACGGCTGTGCCAATCGGGGCCCTGGATGCCCAGAACCAGCGCCGGCCCTAGGATTGCTGGCGCCCCGGGCAAGCTGAACTTCGGCGGCCTTTGGGGGGGGGGGGGGGCGGGCCGGGGGGGGGGGGGGGGGGCGGCGGCGGGGGACCCGAGGGGGGGGGGACCCGGGGGGCGGGGCGGGACCCGGGGGGGGGGGGGGGCGGGGCGGGACCCGGGGGGGGGGGGGGCGGCGGCGGCGGCGGCGGGGGGGGGGGGACCCGAGGGGGGGGGGGGGGGGGGGGCGGGACCCGAGGGGGGGGGGGGGCGGGACCCGAGGGGGGGGGGGCGGGGCGGGACCCGAGGGGGGGGGCGGGGCGGGACCCGGGGGGGGCGGGGCGGGACCCGGGGGGGGGCGGGAAACCTCCTCCTGCCTGCTCCAACCCACATTGTTGAATTCTCCACAATGGAAGTGAATACAACTCTCGGCACCAAGTTTAAGATTGGAGCCTCATATTCAACTGGGTCAGAAACCCGCAGCTTTTCAATGCTGAGCTGGTACAATTAACATTTAGTCATATTCCCGCCGAAATCCCGTCCACCCAGAGCCAGTTAGCCCGTCTGCTCCCACTTCAATCCCAGTTTCTGCTCCATCCCCACACACCTCCCCTCCCAGACGGTTGGACAATTTCCTAACCTCACTCCAGCTGAACGAGACAAACTCATGTGTTGGGCTTTGAGTTGTGAGGCGGGCTTTCTCCGCCCGGGTTCCTGTCTCACACACACTTCTCCCTGAATCTGTGAAAAGGAAACGAGCTGAAACTGAGAGAGCAGCCGGACATATCCCCAGTTGCAATGGGGCCCGGACATCCCTGTGTTTTATTACAGAGTGAGGGAGATGCTGGGTACAGCGCATGTCAGTGAGAAACCGGCAACCTTCCATTTCATATCAATCATTTCTATCTGAAATCTGCTCCCAGCGCCGGCACAGGGGCGGGGCCGAGGGGGGGCGGGGCGGGGCGGGCGGGGGACCCGAGGCGGGGCGGACCCGCGGGGGGGGGACCGAGGGGGCGGAGGCGGACAGCGGGGGAGGGCGGCCACCGCGCATGCGCTGGTTGGCACCGGCCCAACTGCGCATGCGCGGGACCCGAGTCTCTGGCGCCCCCTAGCACATGGCGCCCCGGGCGACTGCCCGAGTTGCCGGTGCCTTGAGCCGGCCCTGCCCAGAACGGGCATGTTGCGGCCGTTTTTACGACGGCCGCAAGCAGGTGTGTTTGCTGCCGTTAAAACGGCCGTAAAGGCCTGGGAACTCGGCCCATCGGCCTGGGGAGAATCGATGTTCGTCGTAAAAAACGGCGAGCAGCGATTCGTGTCGTGGGGCGGGGGGTGGAGAATAGCGGGAGGGCGGGAAAGATGTCGGGGACGCCCTCCCGCTATTCTCCGACCTGTCGTGGGCAGCGGAGAATCGCGCCTGTGCTTGTTAGGTGAATTGACCATTCTGAATTCTCCCTCAATGTACCCGAACAGGCGCCAGAGTGTGGCGACTAGGGAATTTTCACAGTAACTTCATTGCAGCGTTAATGTAAGCCTACTTGTAATACTAATAAAGATTATTCTAACTCGCCCAAGATCAATGATCTTGGAAGTGTGATGTGCATCAATCCTACTGTGCTAGTTTCTCATCCTTAATGGTAGTACAAACAGTAGGATCTCATACCTGAATACCCTGTGCATTGGAACGCAGGGCCCTGATAAAATGTTCAGTATTGGCTGGAGACACATCTCCAAGATCTATGTGTCTGTTCTGTAATCTCCGAGGGACTGGCTGAACCCTCCAGGATTGATCCTCTCGAATGTGTGAGGTATGGGGCAGAAACTCAGGAATTCCACATCGACGATCCAGGTCCAGTTTTGTAATAATTCTCAACCGTAAAATCTGCACAACATGAAGAGTTCAATTAACACAAATTAAGGATCACCATTTGATTCACGTTGAACCATTGTCGGTACGATGAACTAACACAGAGCTCCAGATCATTGTGATATCAGGCTAGTGGTGGAGAGGTTGGATATATCTGTTCCAGCAGGGGAGAACATGATGACAATTTCAGGTAGAAATTGGGGACTGGATTTTACCAGCCCTCAGGCCGGGATGTGGAAAGCCTCATAAAATGGTGGCAGCACAGAAGGGGAGCCCATCATCTTCCCACCACAATGGGATTTTCTTAACAGGCAGGAACCTCAATGGCGCACCAGTGGTGAACCAATTTTCTGGCCAGTGCAGGAGGAGGCCATTCAGCCCATCGAGTCTGCACCGGTGCTTGGAAAGAACACCCTACTTAAGCCCCACAACTCCACCCGATCCCCTTTATCCCGGTAACCCAGTAACCACACCTAACCATTTTGAACCCTAATGTGAATTTAGAATGGCCAATCGACCTAACCTGCACAGCTTTGGACTGTAGGAGGAAACCGGAGCCCCCGGAGGAAACCCACGTACACACGGTGAGAACGTGCACACTCCACACAGACAGCGACCCAAGTCGGGAATCGAACCTGGGACCTTGGAGTTGTGAAGCAACTGTGCTAACCACTATGTGGCCCTGTGTTAAGGAGAATTCCTGATATTCATTAACTCCTGCATGAAGCATGCCATTGTTGACATCAAGTGAAACCACTTGGGTTCCCCCTATTAGTGGGAATTTAGACGATCAGTCACCCTAAAAGTTTGGTGCATCCTACCAGCTAACCCATAACACCAAACCCCTGAACCAGGTCACCTGTCCCTTTGTGCTTCTGTGGTGCAATATCGCCGCTCTCTCAGAATTTGGAAACCTTCACCATGATACCCAATCAATGTCTTGCGCAGCGTGCCACCGTGTGAATATATCATGTTACTCTTTTTTCCTATTTTTATTTCAAGTTTTGATTTACGACATGCGACTGGAAACCTTTCTCCCACCGTTGGTTTAAATGGCGCTGCTGCATTAAAAATAACTTTCTGGCATGGAAGTGTGGCGTTTGACCTTCAATGTGCTGTATCACCGAGCAGCAGGATGCAGACCTGCGCCAACAATTCCCCACCAAGTGCATTCCAAATGTGAACAATGCCAACATTGGGCAGCGCCACATGTTCTCCTAAAAGGAGGAAATTGGAAGGCTGGTCATGCTGGGCTGTTATAATGCAGCATGTAATAGCAGCTGTAGATCGGCCAGGACAGTCGTAAGTTTCTTACAAGTTAATTGATAAAGTTAAAAAGAGAAATAAAAATACCTAAGAACGATTTAAATGTAAAAATGCAATATATTGAATTTGATTATCTGTTTGCAAAGTAAAGCACAATATCCAGTATCTAAACAAAAGAAAATGAGCAATGGTTAGGGTACACAAACACAGCATCGATGCAATGTTCAGCAACTCAGTGTGAGGAAGGGACGCCTGGGTGAGTCCTCAGGCCTTTTCTTACTCCCTATTTTATATTCTTACATTGATTTACTGAATGAAGTTAATAGTTTGCTTGTTGCTGAGATTTGAACTGCAGATTGGATTGCGACTCCAAAACAGGACACTTTTCTGGAGCGTGATCAGGAGCTGGAATATTGCCTGACTAATCCACTCTACTTTTATGTCCAATCCAGTGAAGTCAGCACAAAGTAGGAACTGGGACAGGGTGGTTTCTGTGCGCTGCATAGCACCACATGCCGCCATTGTGGAAGTCTTCATTTTCAAACACACGATAATTCCTGAAGCCTGATTGGAAGTCAGACATCCTGCATTACACTCGCACGCACAAGCGATCCATGGCACCATCAAACGGTGCTCTTCAGCCATGTAGCTAAGTAATTTGCACGGTGAGTTTTGAAACTGTGAATCTGGAGTCTCCAACACAGAGTCATTGAGATTTTTAATGTGTCTTTAATCCAGGAAATCCTTTCAGCTCTGGATATTTAAGCCCACATCTGCCATCAATTTATCAACTGTTTATTGTGCTTAATTGAAAAGCGGAACTTGTTATCTGTCAGAGCTTCCATGGCTCTGGGACTGGTGTGTTCCTTTGCTGTGGATTTGAATCCACACATATCCATCGATCGACTTCATCTCTTCCCTCCCCACTAATGTTTTGTGTCCAACATGACTCTTCTTGGCTTTACTAACTTCAACTTTCTTACACTTTGCAGCATGGTCAAGAATTGATTTTCTCTTCCACGTCTGGAGCTCATGCTTACCACCAAATTCTGCAAGTTTTATGTATTTGATATTACCCCATCTACAGCCTTCATGAGGTGCCGATGAATAAGATTGAACCATGGACATAGGTACAACTAGGAATGTGGTTCTGCTGAGGGTTCGAGCAGCTTGTTGCAAACTCGAATGCCGAATCTCCAACATTTTAATTTTGAGGTTATTCAATGACTTTCCACTTTATTTGAAAGGTACCTCACCCTGGACTGTGAGGCCAGCGTGATAGTGGAATTCAATAGACCAGGAACAGGCTGCGTGCCACTTCATGCCATCTTGTGCGTACTGGCCATGTCCTAGATGTGGAATGTTTACATTTCTATGCCAAGAGATGGCAACTCAGCCGGGAAGAAGGTGGAAGAGTTGTCCTCCAGCCTAATGAGCACTTGGACTGTGCTTACGTTGCCTGCGCAACACGCCACGCCACTTCTCTCACCTTCTCAGTGTCCTGTCACACTAGGAGAGTAAGATGCCTCACAGGAAAGAGCAATGGAAGAAACCAATGACATTTACACATAAACATCTGTTTCTTCTGGGAGTCCCACTCACAAGGCAACTATATAGAGCCTCCTGTGAAACATTTTGTGATGTTTCATTGTGTAGAAAACGCTATGTAAATTCAAGTTGGTTTGTTGTTGTTGGGAAGAAATGTTACTTTTGAATTCAGCTGTATTGTGAAAGTCAATACTATTGACCCGGATCTTCCAGTCAGCGAGGGACAGGATGTGTTTGCCACTGTCTGCGATTTAATCTGCCCATTTACCATTTCATCCTGGGTGTTTTGCACCTTTGCATGCTGGCTCCAGCAGGGATGTAGTGACGAACAGTCAGGAGGCCAAGCAGTGAGCAGAATTCCAATGAAGCCGTCCCTCCCTTTTTTCACCATGAACCAAAGACATGCCCTTGAGGTCAGTCTTCAATTCATTGACTTATACTGTTTTAAATGGAGTTGACACCCCCCCCCCCCCCCCCCCCCCCCCCCCCTCCCCCCCGACATTGGACAAGACTGAACATTTCTGGGTAGGGGGGAATGAGGGGTTGGGGATGAGGGGGGGAGGCATTAGGGGAGGGAGGTGGGGGTGAACATTGCTGGGATGGGGAGACTTACACTGCTCCACAGGCTTTACACCTGTTATGAAAAGCTCTAAGTAAATCTGAACAAACCATAGAACATAGAACATAGAACAGTACAGCACAGAACAGGCCCTTCGGCCCTCGATGTTGTGCCGAGCAATGATCACCCTACTTAAACCCACGTAACCCGTATACCCGTAACCCAACAATCCCCCCATTAACCTTACACTACGGGCAATTTAGCATGGCCAATCCACCTAACCCGCACATCTTTGAATTTCGGGCAAACAGCTCAGTCTCTGGGGCTCTGGCCATCTGATCCCACTGTCATAGGGAACTGGAGGCAGGGCAAAAACAGCAATAGAAGTTTGAACTTCCTGTGTAAGTTCTGTGACATGTCAGAACTTCGTCAGGTTCCCAAAACACATCAGCGGCTTCAGTTGAATCAATCGCCGTTCCCCATATCTCTCCAATGGCTTCCCTTCCCGTTCTCACATCATAACTTCTGTTTTCCCTCAAGGGACTAACCTTGGCCCCCTCCTATTTCTTATCTACATGTTCCTCCTCGAATTCACCCGAAAGCATGATCCCGCCACCAAAAATCAAGCTATTGTTTCCCAGACCATCATTCGCCTCACCATTTCTTGACATTTTACCCCTTGTCCCATCTCTTCCGATCTATATTTGTGATGCTTTCACTGTTCCATTCCCCCAGTTTCTCCATTGCATTTATTCTGTCACCTCTCACACCAGCGCTCCTGATGAGTCTTCCTTTTCCCTCAACTGAAGATCCCTCTCCAAGGTTGACAGGGCCCTCAAGCTTTCCCATCCCAGTCCACACACTTCGCCCTCACCCGTCCCTCTATCAAAACCATGATAGAGTTCCTAATGTCCTCACTTCCCACCCCACCATTCTCCGCACTTGATGCATCATCCGCTGCCATTTCTGCTAGTACGAATAATGATGGGCTCAGGCATCTCAGCCGAAGATTTATCATGAAAAATAAATGAAACATTTTTTGAAGGGGACAATATCCATTCACTCCCTGTGCACCATTTGCTGTTTTTGCCTTCCCTCATCTATCTTCTTTGAAAAGTTTTGAGCGTGCCTTATCACAGAACCATTCATTTTTGTCCTCAGCTGGCACTCACAGAACACTAAACAAAAGAGCTGAATGCGTGATTTTGTTCTTTATATCTCACATTTTATGGTTTAGTATTCTGTCAGCCATCTACACAGTTTTTCCAAATTGTTGAATTATTGTGCTCTTCAGAGAATTGCAGTCAAACTGGATGCTGGTCCAACACACACAGTCCAAGCAACACTAACTCGAACTGTAACCTTAAGTGATATCTTTGTTTCTAAAAATAAGTATCAATACATTATAAACTGGATTCTTAGAGGAGCACCATTGCTGTCAATCTGAGTTGACCGATCAGGTGTCAGACTGGACCTTCCTGTTTTACTGCGACTCATTGTTCATGGACCTGCTTGTGCATTGCTGGGATCACAGGTAATTTTAACGTCTCTCTTAATGTTTGTGGCACTCCTAAATGGAATAATACGGAGACAGTCACAACCCAATTTCTGTTGCATGTTCATTGTTGGGATGTGGACATCACTGACAGGGCCAGCATTTATCGCTCAATCCAAGTAACCCCAGAAGGTGATAGTGTGTCATCCAGTACACTGTACAGGGCTGTGTATCTGGTTGGAGTCACATACTAGTCAGACCAGCCGGTTTCCTCTGTGATGGACAAATATGGTTAAAAAAAAACAATTTGACACCTTAGTGATCAATGTTGGGGGCAGCACAGTGGTATAGTGGTTAGCACTGCTGCCTCACAGCGCCGAGGTCCCAGGTTCGATTCCAGCTCTGGGTCACTGTCTGTGTGGAGTTTGCACATTCTCCCCATGTTTGCGTGGGTTTCACCCCCACAACCCAAAGATGTGCAGGGTAGGTGGATTGGACACGCAAAGTTGCCCCATAATCTGAAAAAATGAATTAGGTACTCTAAATTTAAGAAAAGGAAAGGGATGGTACATTGCGTCTAAGCTCCACTCCCAGTGCAAGCACAAATCAGGGGCGATTCACCTCCGTTTGGAGAGCATAGTCTCCAAAACAGAGAATCTAACCCAATATGTTAATATCGTTGACTACTGCAGCAACATTCCAGCTAAGTTAAGCTATTAACCAATAGCTATCATGTTCCATCTTGTTTACAGAATGGTTAATGGATAATTATGAGAACGTAGGATTTTTAGACTACACGACAGTTATTGCAAAATTATTCAAATACAGAATACATGAACTTAAAATTCAATTACTAGTGTCCACCAATCTTATCTACAACTAAAATAACACAGCAGAGGATTTAAAAAGTAGTTACAAGGAATAACTTGTTAGTTTGTGAAAAAGGACTAAGGATAAAGAGCTGAAGGTGACTCCTTTCTGTATCTTATATGAATTAAAAACAGTATGCTTGGACCTAAAGGCTGTTGCACAGGTGAAGGTATTATAGTTAGATCATATTACAGGGGAAATAAAATGTAATTTAGTAACAAACAATCTGATAAATGAAGGTATTTATTAAATATGTAACAGCAATGATTTGAAGTATTTACACAGTCCTCCACGCACCACCATCCTTCCTGCCGCACCTCACAGACCCATAAGATAAATGTACCTCATCAATATTTGCATCAAAAGTCGAGACCAATTCTGCTAAGAATGTGATTGCTTCTGGTGTCAAAAGGGTTTGAAATTCTTCTTTCAGTGATGGAGGAGGTGGCTCGAGCTCCACTCCAGTTACTGTCTGCAACAGAAGAAGTGCGCACAGCCCAGTTTAAGAAGCTTCCAGTGAACTACACATTTTTAAATTATAGAACAAAGCTTTGCATTTCACAAGAATTTTTTAATTGATGTTTTTTTAAAAAAACATGACCATACCATTAGAAAGAACATTATTCAAAACTGCAACTCACAATACAATAACTCTTGCCCATAAATTAAGTTACTAAACGGTTTGTCCTTATGATCAGTGGAGCTGATCCTCCTCAGACTGCAACATATGTTTTAATAAATAAAATTAAACCACGAGATAGGATGAAAATTACAGTTTGGGTCAAGACTACTTTTCAATCTCATCGCCAGTTAAAAACAATAATACTTTGCTGACATTGATAGGAGTCCACAGGTGAAAGTAATCGCTTCAGAAGATGCCGAAGATTTATGTTACCATTCAGAGTGGATTGTAGAAAAGTGTAAAGTCTATGGTTCGCTGGCGTGAGACTTCTATTGCACAAAGTCCAAGAGATCTATCAGCATTAGAAATAGCAGCCGTACAAACAGATCATTTCTGTTTGCTTTAGTTAATGACTGCAACCCTACAACTCTATATACTTTGTGATTCCAGTCATTTGAATCGGTTAAAACAAACTGCTTTTCATACTTACAGTAGTTTGTTGCAATGTTGCCGCCATTTTCACCAGAGTTCTCTTTGGAAGAATTGACTTTTGCCGATTGAGAGTTTACATTTGCTTTGTGTTTGATCTGCTGCAGTTCACAAACTGAGTCCAATGACCTTCAACCTCTTCAGTACATTCCGTCCACATTTTGTTTTCAACGGATGACAGTTCAACTAAAAATAAAACTGAAGGAATTTTTGTAAATTTAAATGATAGTCACTTTCTTCATGTAATAATTCAATCAGTATTCTGCATAAAATTCCATTATTTAATTGTGGTAGCATGGCCACTTTAAGGGGCGTTTTTTTGCACGGCACGTGACCCACTCGGGGCCTATCGTGTGGGAGCACCTTTCTTGATAGGTCTAGACGAGACACTCTTGGGAGAGATCAAGAGTCCTTTGGGAGAGATCAGGTGCTCTTTGGATTGTTAAAAGTGGGCGCAAATGTGCATAAAAACAATTCACTGGAACTGTCAAGCGAAGGGGACCTTTACGCCGCCATGGCAACTGTCAGGCTGTCAAGCTATCTATATATCCTGCCCTTTAAATTAAGAAAAAAACATGCTGTAATTTAAGAAAGCAACAGTGCTTACTATTTCACTTTGTCTTTTGACAAAACCCTGAAGGTCACCACAATAGAATTTGTGTTGAATGATTGATTTCACAACTTATCACAGTGGGTGCCTGTCAGTTCATAGTTTGATTCACAGTCCCAACTGGCTATATCCAAGTCTTTAATATGGGGCTATGAATACAAATATTTTATTTTATAAGGGATTATGTAGTTGAAGGAATGTAAATGTATGGATTTTATGAATGATAGTGTTTTAAAAAATATAGAGTCTGCAATAGAGGCTGAGGGGAGACCTGATTGAGGTCTCCAAAATTATGAGAAGTATAGACAGAGTGAATAGTCAGAAACTTTTTCCCAGGGTGGAAGACTCAATTACAAGGGAGCCCAGGTTCAAGGTGAGAGGGGGAAAGTTTAGAGGAGACGTTCAGAGAAAGTTTTTCAGAGGGTGGTGGGTGCCTGGACCTCATTGCCAGTGGAGGTGGTGGAGGAAGGCACGATAGCAACGTTTAAGATGTATCTCGATAGACACATGAACGGACGGGGAATGGAGAATACAGATCATTTGGGCAATAAGTAGTATTTCTAAATAAGGAATCTGGATCGGCGCAGGCTTGTGGGCCGAAGGGCCTGTTCCTGTGCTATAATGTTCTTTGTTAGATGTTCGAAGTTTATATTATTCATCTCAACATGGATCCTGAGGTCAGCCCATGGTGGATACTGAGTGATCTCGCATGGAGGGTATAAGGGCAAGAGGTTGTGGGTGGAGGGCATAGATTAGCATGAATTGGCACTAAGCTAGCATAGGGACTAAAAGAACCATGGACTTTTGGTAGACAGCCATAGATTTGCATAGGGTATATAAAAGACCCTGGGTGGTGGGTAGAACATAGAACATACAGTGCAGAAGGATGCCTTTCGGCCCATCGAGTCTGCACCGACCCACTTAACCGCTCACTTCCACCCTATCCCTGTAACCCTATAACCCCATCTCACCTTTTTGGACACTAAGGGCAATTTAGCATGGCCAATCCACCTAGAGGGACATAGGTTAGCATATTAGGGACTATTGGGGTAGGTGGAGGGCATGAATTGGCATGGGTTGGCACAGAAGGAGTATGGGGTTTCCCCAGAATGAAAACATGAAGATTTGTAACATTTTCTCCTGAGCTAGATTTGCAGAATCGGATATTTTCCTGACTGCCCCCAACTAGGGAGCAAATATATTCAGCCCTTAACACCTATCTAATTTGTCTTCCAGGGAACTCTAGCTTTGATTGCTCTACCTTTTTTTCTTTGAGAGAATATACTGTAACTATGCCCAAACTATCTCTGAGCCCATTGCTCAGCTACCATTTTTCTGTCCAAACTTTGACTCCAATGTATTTAGTCCCGATCCATTCTTACCCAATTGAAGTTGGCTTTGCCCCAGTTAATTATTCTTACTCGTCCATAGTCAACCAACAGCACATAATACAGTCATCACTTTTGCCTAAATGTTCTCCTACTAATACTTGATCCACTTGACCTGCTTCATTCCTATGAACCAGGTCTAGCAATGCTTCCTTTCTCATTTGACTGGAAACATCATACCATAAAACCATAAGACATAGGAGCAGAATTAGGCCACTCAGCCCATCGCGTCTGTTCCACCATTCAATCATGGCTGATATTTTCTCATCCCCATTCTCCTGCGTTTTCACCATAACCCCTGAACCCCATCATCAATCAAAAACCTATCTATCTCTGTCTCAAAGACACTCAGTGATTTGGCCTTTACAGCCTTCTGCGGCAAAGAGTTCCACAGATTCACCATCCTCTGGCTGAAGAAATTCCTCCTCGTCTCTGTTTTAAAGGATCGTCCCTTTAGTCTGAGATGGTGTTCTCTGCTTCTAGTTTTTCCTACAAATGGAAACATTCTCTCCACATCCACTCTATCCAGGCCTCACAGTATCCTGTAGGTTTTACTGTAGAAAATGTTCCTGAAAACTCTCCAACACACTCCTGGAACTCTTGATCCTCTCTTCCCTTTACACTACCACTATCTCAGTCCATATTTGGAAAATTAATTTCCCCTTTATCTTTTTTTTTAAATTTAGATTACCCAATTATTTTTTCCAATTAAGGGGCAATTTAGCATGGCCAATCCACCTACTCTGCACATTTTTGGGTTGTGGGGGTGAAACCCACGCAGACACGGGGAGAATGTGCAAACTCCATACAGACAGTGACCCAGAGCCGGGATCGAACCTGGGACCTCAGCGCCGTGAGACGGTTGTGCTAACCACTAGGCCACCGTGCTGCCCTAATTTCCCCTTTATAACTACTCTGTAATTTCCTTGAAAACTTGTTCCTCTACATGTTTACCACTAGTTGGTGGCCTATTGACTGCACGGAGCAATGTGATTACACTTTTTTGTTCCTTAGCTCAAGCTACATAAATTCTGTTCATGACACCTCTGGGATATCTTCTCTCTCCTGCAAATCTCTCTTTAATCAATATACCACCACTCCTCCTCCTTTTCTTCTTTTACTATATTTCCTGAATGCTTTGTATCCAGGAATTTTTGAAGCCCAGCCCTGCTCTTCATTGAGCCACTGTTATAGCCACAACATCATATTTACACATGGCAATCTGCACCTGTAATTCACCAATCCTATTTACCTCACTCCTTGCATTCACAGACATGTACATTAACCCTGATTTAAAATGTATTACTTTTTCCTTTTTTCTGATCCCAAAACTTACCTTTCCTGGTATTCCTCTCAGATATTTCCTCCTGGTTCCCACACCCCTGCAAAGTTAGCTTAAACGTTCCCCAACAGCACTAGCAAATTACCCAGCAAGTAACTCAGTACAGGCTCTGTTCAGATGCAATCCAACCAACCTGTACCGTTATCATCACCCCCAAATATCCCAAGAATATAAAGCCCGGGGGACCATGTGGTGTGAGCATGGGAGTGGTTGGGTTTTCGCGGCCTCTGGCTTTGCTCATCTTTCAATATTTGTTTTTATCCTTGTGCACATCTCGTTTATGACTTTTTTCAGTTTACATAGAATCATAGAATCCCTACAGTTCAGAAGCAGGCCATTTGGCCCATCGAAACTGCGCCAACTCTTTGATAGAGAACCATACTCAGGCCCATTCCCCTGCCCTATGCCTGTAACCCTACCCAACCGTTGGACACTAAGGGGCAATTTATGATGGCCAATCCACCTAACTTGCACATCTTTGGACTGTGGGAGGAAACCAGAGCACCCGGAGGAAACCCAAGCAGACACAGGGAGAAAGTGCAAACTCCACACATTACCCAATGTCGGAATCGAACCGAAGTCCCTAGCGCTGTGAGGCAACAGTGTTAACCACTGGTGGTTGGTTGGCCAGTTCTTGTCTAGTCTTAATATCTTAAGAGAGCTTTGTGGATCCGAGGGGTTAGTTCTGACATTTCTCGTTCTTCTTCACTCATCTTCTGATTTTGAGAGGTTTGGGGGGCCTTGCTTCTATTTCTCTTAGAATTGGTGCCTGTGAGGCTGGAGGTGGTGGTGTTGGATGGTGAGCCTTGGTGTCATGGACACTCAGATATGGATCCATGTTGGCTTTTGGGTGGCCCAATCATTTCATTTTTTGATGGTCCTAATTGTGTGTGTGTGTGGGAATGGGGGGGGGGGGTCCATGGCCCTGGGGGAGGGGAGCGGGTTGGCCCTCCGTCCCAAGGCGCTCCCCAGTTTGGGGGTCGCTGTGACGGCCCTCCCATCCTGGAGTGGGTTTCATCCCTGTTTTACGATTGGGGCCATTTATATTCCTTTTGGTTCTTGATCCCACGATTTCTTGTTCTCCTTCTTGAAGACGTTGCTGGTGGTCTGGGGCCGAGTCGGATTGATGAGGTTGGCAATCCGTGTAATAAAGCCCAAGTCTCTGTGGAGGATACACATTTCTCCCCATGTTGCACAAAGCCACAGAGACTTTTTAAAAAGGGCTCCGTTTTAATTCCTGGTCTGTGCTGAGTGAATTGATTTCAACAAGGATTACAGTGGGAAGTTAGAAAAGGCCTGGCCAAACTAATGCTGAAATGTCCAAGATTCAGCCTATGAACTCCTATGATTCGGTTCTCTTTTAAGTTTTCTTTTAATTTGTTTACAAAATCCAATATTGTTCCCCTTTATGTTACCTGCCAGTCTTTCTTCTTAGCTCATTTATTTGCTTCCTCTATATATTTTCTAATACTCCATTCAATGTTAACTTATATTATCAGTCCTAGGTTTCTCACCTGCCTCTTTTAAAAATATTTTCTGCTCATCCATAGAACTTCAGCTTTCACTGCTTTACTTTTTATTGTGGATGTCTAATCTACCGTTTGAATGCTTCCAATTTTCCAGTCTCATTTGCCAATGTTCCATTAGAGAGGGTAAGAAGTCTTACAACACACGGTTAAAGTCCAACAGGTTTGTTTCAGATCACTAGCTTTCGGAGCACTGCTCCTTCCTCAGGTGAATTATTCACCTGAGGAAGGAGCAGTGCTCCGAAAGCTAGTGATCTGAAACAAACCTGTTGGACTTTAACTTGCTGTTGTAAGACTTCTTACTGTGCTCAGTCCAACGCCGACATCGCCACACCATTAGAGATGATCTTGGCTAATTCCCTTCTATCTTATTGAAAGTGCCTTTTCCCTTGTGATGTACATTCACAGAATCAGAGGATCTTTGTCATGCAGGAGGCCATTTGGCCCATCAAGTCTGTACCGGTTCTCTGAATGAGCATTCTACCTTGCCCTACTCCCCTGCCTTATCCGCGTAACCTTGCACATTCTTTCTTTTCAAATAGCAATCCAATTCCCTTTTGAATACCTCGATTGAACCTGCCTCCTTCGAGACTACAACCATCCTCTGGGTGAAAAGATTTTTCTTCACAATATTTACCCCTTTTGCTAATTATTTGAATCTGTGCCCTCTAGAACAAAAAACAAAGAATAAAGAATAGTATAGCACAGGAACAGGCCCTTCGGCCCTCCACGTCTGTGCTGATCATGATGCCCTAACTAAAAATAAAACCTTCTGCCCTTACTCGGTCCTATTTCCTCCCTATTCATGTACCCATCCAAATGCCTCTTAAATGCTGTGATGTGGAGATGCCGGCGTTGGACTAGGATGGGCCAGGAAGAAGTCTTACTACATGTTAAATGTTGCTAATGTTCCTGCTTCCACCACATTCTCTGGCAGCGTGTTCGAGGCACCCACCACTCTGTATGAAAAACTTACCACACTAGTTCCTGATACACTTTTGAGTAGGGAGGCAGTGGCATAGTGGTATTGTCACTGGAATAGTAAATGCTCTGGGGACCCAGGTTCAAATCCCGCACAGTAGATGGTGAAATTTTAATTCAATATAAATCTCAAATTAAAAGTCTAATGATGACCATGAAACCATTGTTGATTGTTGTAAAAACCTATCTGGTTCACTAATGTCCTTTGGGGAAGGAATCTGCCGTCCTTACCTGGTCTGGCCTACATGTGACTTTAGGTCTACAGCAATGTGGTTGACTCTTAACTGTCCCCTCAAGTGCAATTACAGATGGGCAAATGGCCCAGCCTGCGACTCCAATGTCACATGAACGAATAAAAAGAAGAGTGGGACGGCAGCACGGTGGCGCAATGGTTAGCACTGCTGTCTCATGGCACGAGGACCCAGGTTCAATCCCGGCTCCAGGTCACTGTCCGTGTGGAGCTCACACTCCACGGACCTCTCCCCGTGTTTGCGTGGGTCTCATCCCCTACAACCCAAAGATGTGCAGGGTAGGTGGATTGCCACGTTAAACTGCCCCTTAATTGGAAAAAAATAAGTGGGCACTCTAAATTTATATTTTAAAAAAAGAAGTGTTAACAGTTTCTCATTATTTACCTGGTTCATATCCCTCAGGATCTTGAGTGTCTCTCCCAAGTCTTCTTTTCTCCATGGAAAACAGTCCTAACCTGTCCAATCCATCCTCTTAGCAAGTTCTTTATTTCCTCTTTTTAATATTTTCAGGCTACTTTTATTTGTGTTGTGCAGCACAAGGGGGAGCACTTCCTGCACATCTGCAGATGCCATGTCAGAGCCTGTGACGTCTCAAACAGCAACGTCCCAGGCAGATTCCTGCATTTAGCACTGTCACTCTAGATTAATTTGGATAATCGTAGGGAGTTTCCCAGTGCAGGCAGCGCCCCAGCTCAATGCTGTATTAAGAACTGGCAACTGGCACTCAACTGGAAACATAAGAGTCTCATCAGCTTCTAAATGTGATTCGCTGACAGCCCCTCATCATTTTTTGGCAGCAATTACAGCGATATTGTATTGCATCAAATATGAGTCATGGAATGGTCACAGCACAGAGGAGGCCATTTGCTCCAACGTGTCTGCACCAACTTTCCACCAGAGGAATACATCTGGTGCCACTCCCTTGCCTTTCCCCCAGCAGCTCTGCAATTTTTTTTTCTTTTCAAGTGATGATCCAAGTACCTTTTCTTTTTTTTTTAATTAAAAAAAAATAAATTTAGATTATCCAATTATTTTTTCCAACTAAGGGGGCAATTTAGTGTGGCCAATCCCCTACTCTGCACATTTTTGGATTGTGGGGGCGAAACCCACACAGACCCGGGGAGAATGTGCAAACTCCACACGGTCAGTGACCCAGAGCCGGGATCGAACCTGGGACCTCAGCGCCGTGAGGCAGCTGTGCTAACCACTAGGCCACCATGCTGCCTCCAAGTCCCTTTTCAATGCTTTGCACACAATCAGCCTCTGGCTTGCACTCAGCCTCTCGATCACTGGTTAACATTATATGCATACTGTTTAATATTCAAAAACACATACAATTAAAATATATAAAATGGGTTTCCGGGTGGCTAATGAGCTTATTCCACGAGCTACTGAGCTGTACGTTCCTGAGAAAAGGAAAACAAGTTAACCCAACACTACTGCCAAATGTGTGCCAACTGCAAACACAAACCAGCCATCGACACTGTCAAGAAGCAGACACTACACACCAAACACCACCATTAGCAGCAACGGGTGCAGCTCCTGGTTCTCTCTATTATGGTAATCGGAGCAGTGGGACCAAAAAAAGAGTCTGCAGGACAGGAAGAGACTGGACGGGTTCCTTCAGCATAGGCAATAATCAAGGAGCACTGAGGGTCTTAAGGCAGATCATTTGGTTAAAGAGCAAAGAGGGTATCAGAAAAGATGAGTCGGTAAGGAGCACAGAGTCCCAGGGCTAGGGCTAGGGCGACCAGATTGTATAAAGTAAAAACCAGGACACATTGAAAAGCCACATCAGAAGATGCAATGAAATGCAATGCAATATAATGGGTGCATATGGGAAGAATATAATTTTACACAGATTTCCTCCACCTGGGCCCAGTTTTTATTTAGCAAGAGAACAGATGAAACCAGGACATTTGAACTATTTTTCGAAACTCGATGGGACACCATGGAAGAAAATTCAGACTGTCCCAGCTAAACTGTGATGCCTGGTTACCCTATCCAGGGCAGGTGAATAAGTTAGGAGCATACCAATAACTCGCGGAAAGCAAATAGTTAAAGGGTTCATATTAGCTCCAGGGAGTTGGATAAATAGAGATTCCTCAAGGATTCATAGTAAAAAGTCTTACAACACCAGGTTAAAATCCAACAGGTTTGTTTCAAATCACTAGCTTTCGGAACACTGCTCCTCCCTCAGGTGAATTCACCTGAGGAAGGAGCAATCACCTGAGGGAGGAGCAGTGCTCTGAACGCTAGTGATTTGAAACAAACCTGTTGGATTTTAATCTGGTGCTGTAAGACTTATTACTGTACTCACTCCAATCCAACACCAGCATCTCCACATCAAGGATTCATGGTTAAGCAATAAATTAAGGAACACACTTCAGGATGAGCTGAGGAAAAGCTGGGAGCAGGATGCCTGGGCACTAAACCTGGCAACGTCTAGGGGTGGGAAGAGGAATGTCAAGAACTGCAAGACTGGTGGAGAGTGGCAGCTGGAGGCCCAGAAGCATGGAAGGTAGGAAGCTAGAAGCCTTAGCTCATAGGTCAGAGGCCTGTTGAGAGGACAAATATTCAAGGCAGTGGTCAGGAGTTTGGAGAGAGAAAGGTTGGTAGGTAGAGGACTCAGTCAAAGAGAGGAAGAAAGGAATGGAATGCTCTGATAAAGAGTCAACCAGACTTGAAACATTAGCACCATTGTCTCTCCACAGATGCTGTCAGACCTGCTGAGATTTTCCAGCATTTTCTGTTTTTGTGTCATATCACAGCACCTGTAGTAATTTGCTTTCATCTTAAAAGGAAATTGGTCTCAAATTCCATGATAAAGTCATTTCTTATAATTGATTCTTGGAGGTTCAATCCCCGTACCAGCCTCCCCGAACAGGCGCCGGAATGTGGCAACTAGGGGCTTTTCACAGTAACTTTCATTTGAAGCCTACTCGTGACAATAAGCGATTTTCAAGAATTTGGATCTGCAGCAGAGACCGAAGGTGATTATTCTCCTCCCAGTTCACCATGAGTATTTGGGTAACAAACCTGAACGAACTCCTGAATGCAAATCCCCAAAGTGCTCTGAGCAGATGTGTGCAGGAGTGGGGGAGGGTAAAGCGGAACCAGAATGAAACTGATGGATTGCCAACATTTACAAAGTGCACTGCCTAAATGTAAACAACTCTGAGCACTCGTAACATGACTGCCTCTCTGGTGGAGAGCAGGAGTGGAAAAGGAGGGCGTCCGGGCTGCTCAGAGGCGCTCTCGCGAGATTCGCTCCATCCTTAAGTTAGTTTTTCTTTTCCTCCCTCTTTCAGGCGGCCGAGGAATCTTCCTGCCTCCACCCCTACCCTCCCGTGAAAAGTGGGTTAGACTGGATGCTAATGAGAGGTAACGCAGTGTGAATTGTTTCGAGCAGCAGGAATGTTGCAAAGAGTGGGAATTGTAGCCAGTGAATTGGAACCTTGAGTGAGTGGGCACGCGCGGCACTGCCACTCCCCCCCAGATTAAGGTGCTGCATTGAGACCCCCCTCACATTCTCCATACCACTTTGCAATAGTTCACCTCCAATCTTTTTTCTTTCTCCCGCTGAGTTATGTCCTCCTCCGGGAGGGGAGGAGGAGGCAGCACCCTGGCAGCGGAGACCGCTCCCCCTGCCAACTCGCTACTCCTCAGCGCGCCGCCCCGCACCAGGATCTACAAGATCATCGTCATCGGCGACTCGGGTGTGGGCAAGACCTGCCTGACTTACCGCTTCTGCGCCGGCAGGTTCCCCGACAAGACCGAGGCCACCATCGGCGTCGACTTCCGAGAGAGAACAGTGGAGATCGATGGAGAGAAAATCAAGGTAACTTCCCCTCCCCCCCCCACCACGCCCCCCTCCCCCCCCCACCACGGCCCCCCTCCCCCCCCACCACGCCCCCCTCCCCCCCACCACGCCCCCCTCCCCCCCCACCACGCCCCCCTCCCCCCCCCACCACGCCCCCCTCCCCCCCCCACCACGCCCCCCTCCCCCCCCCCACCACGCCCCCCTCCCCCCGCCACCACGCCCCCCTCCCCCCGCCACCACGCCCCCCTCCCCCCCCCCACCACGCCCCCCCTCCCCCCCACCACGCCCCCCTCCCCCCCACCACGCCCCCCTCCCCCCCCACCCACGGCCCCCTCCCCCCCCACCACGCCCCCCTCCCCCCCCCACCACGCCGCCCTCCCTCCCCCCCCACTCCCCCCTCCCCCCCTCCCCCCCCCCCCCACGCCCCCTCCCCCCCCACCACGCCCCCCTCCCCCCCCCCCCACCACGCCCCCCTCCCCCCCCCCCCACACGCGCCCCGCCCCCCCACCACCCCCCCCCCCCCCACCACGCCCCCCTCCCCCCCACCACGCCCCCTCCCCCCCCACCAGCCCCCCTCACCCCCCCCACCACGCCCCCCCCCCCCCCCCCACCACGCCCCCCTCCCCCCCCCCACCACGCCCCCCTCCCCCCCCACCACGCCCCCCTCCCCCCCACCCACGCCCCCCTCCCCCCCCACCACGCCCCCCTCCCCCCCCACCACGCCCCCCTCCCCCCCCACCACGCCCCCCTCCCCCCCCACCACGCCCCCCTCCCCCCCCCACCACGCCCCCCTCCCCCCCCCACCACGCCCCCCTCCCCCCCCCACCACGCCCCCCTCCCCCCCCCACCACGCCCCCCTCCCCCCCCACCTCGCCCCCCCCCCCCCCCACCACGCCCCCCTCCCCCCCCCACCACGCCCCCCTCCCCCCCCACCACGCCCCCCTCCCCCCCACCACGCCCCCCTCCCCCCCCACCACGCCCCCCTCCCCCCCCCACCACGCCCCCCTCCCCCCCCACCACCACGCCCCCCTCCCCCCCCCACCACGCCCCCTCCCCCCCCCACCACCCCCCTCCCCCCCACCACGCCCCCCTCCCCCCCCCACCACGCCCCCCCCTCCCCCCCCCCACCACGCCCCCCTCCCCCCCCACCCCCCCCCCCTCCCCCCCACGCCCCCCTCCCCCCCCATACGCCCCCTCACTCCCCCATCCCCCCCTCACGACCCCATCCCCCCCATCACGCCCCTCACGACCCCTACACCCCCCTCACGACCCCCTACCCCCTCACGACCCCCTCCCCCCTCACGCCCCCCTCCCCCCCTCAACGCCCCCCTCCCCCCCTCACGCCCCCTCCCCCCTCACGCCCCCCTCCCCCCCTCACGCCGCCCTCTCTCCCTCACGCCCCCCTCCCCCCCTCACGCCCCCCTCCCCCCTCACGCCCCCTCCCCCCTCACCCCCACCCCCCCCCTCACGCCCCTCCCCCCTCACGCCCCCTCCCCCCCTCACGCCGCCCCCCCCCCCTCACGCCCCCCTCCCCCCCCTCACGCCGCCCCCCCCCCCTCACGCCCCCCCCCCCCCCTCACGCCGCCCCCCCCCCCTCACGCCCCCCCTCCCCCCCCTCACGCCCCCCTCCCCCCCTCACGCCCCCCTCCCCCCCTCACGCCCCCCTCCCCCCCTCACGCCCCCCTCCCCCCCCTCACGCCCCCCTCACCCCCTCACGCCCCCCTCCCCCCCCCCTCACGCCCCCCTCCCCCCCTCCCCCCCCCTCACCCCCCCTCCCCCCTCTCACCCCCCCTCCCCCCCTCACGCCCCCCTCACGCCCCCCTCCCCCCTCACGCCCCCTCTCCCCCTCACGCCCCCCCCCCCCCTCACGCCCCCTCCCCCCCTCACGCCCCCCTCCCCCCCTCACGCCCCCCTCCCCCCCTCACGCCCCCCTCCCCCCCTCACGCCCCCCTCCCCCCCTCACAGCCCCCCTCCCCCCCTCACGCCCCCCCCCCCCCCTCACGCCCCCCTCCCCCCTCACGCCCCCCTCCCCCCCTCACGCCCCCCTCCCCCCCTCACGCCCCCCTCCCCCCTCACGCCCCCCTCCCCCCTCACGCCCCCTCCCCCCTCACGCCCCTCACCCCCCTCACGCCCCCCTCCCCTTCCCCTCACCCCCCTTCCCCCCCTCACGCCCCCCTTCCCCCCTCACGCCCCCCTTCCCCCCCTCACGCCCCCCTTTCCCCCTCACGCCCCCCTTCCCCCCTCACGCCCCCCTCACTCCCCCCTCCCCCTCACGCCCCCCTCCCCCCCCTCCACCCCCCCCCCCTCCCCCCCCCCTCACGCCCCCCTCCCCCCCCCCTCACGCCCCCCCTCCCCCCCTCGCGCCCCTCCCCCCCCTCGCACCCCTCCCCCCCCTCGCGCCCCCCTCCCCCCCTCGCGCCCCCCTCCCCCCCTCGCGCCCCCCTCCCCCCCTCGCGCCCCCCTCCCCCCCTCGCGCCCCCTCCCCCCCTCGCGCCCCCCTCCCCCTCTCGCGCCCCCCTCCCCCTCGCGCCCCCCTCCCCCCTCGCGCCCCCCTTCCCCCTCGCGCCCCCCTTCCCCCTCGCGCCCACCCTTCCCCCCTCGCGCCCCCTTCCCCCTCGTGCCCCCTCCCACCCTCGCCTCCCCCCCTCCGCTCCCCCTCCCCCCTCGCGCCCCCCCCCTCGCTCCCCCCCTCCCCTCGCTCCCCCCTCCCCTCGCTCCCCCCTCCCCTCGCTCCCCCCTCCCCTCGCTCCCCCCTCCCCTCGCTCCCCCCCCTCCCCTCGCTCCCCCCTCCCCTCGCGCCCCCCCCCCACCTGACGCCACCCCCCCCCCCACGCCACCCCCACCACCTCATAGCCATGGGGATACAGCACAAATGTCAAGGTATTTGTAGGGCACAGCTGACAAATGCTGTACAACGATGGGCTCTGTAATATAGGAAAAATATCAGAATTTACAGAATAAAAGACAAGCAAACTGAAGCTTGTATGAAAACGTGAACTGAGAAGTTTTGTTGAAGGTCCTCGGACTGTTTTACTCTGGGGAACATAAAGGTTATGTGAACATATTCCAGATTCCTAAGGGATTGGAGAAATTGAATCTCAAATAATATATTAAGATCATAAAAGTCATGAACATTCTGGCTCATTCTTTGGGGTGGCACGGCAGCACAGTGGTTAGCACTGTTGCTTCACAGCTCCAAGGTCCCAAGTTCGATTCAGGCTTGGATCACTGTCTGTGTGGAGTCTGCACGTTCTCCCCGTGTCTGCGTGGGTTTCCTCCGGATGCTCCGGTTTCCTCCCCACAGTCCAAAGATGTGCAGGTTAGGTGGATTGGCTATGCTAAATTGCCCCTTAGTATCCAAAAAGGTTAGGTGGGGTTACTGGGTTGCGGGGCTGAGGTGGAGGTGTGGGCTTAAGTAGGGTGTTCTTTCCTGGGGCAGGTGCAGACTGGATGGGTGGAATGGCCTCCTTCTGCACTGTATATTCTTTGATTCTCTGAATAGATACTGACAGATTAGATATATCTACATAGAGGATGGTGAATATGTGTAATAGACTGTCCAGAAGGGCAATGGAGGAAGATTGTGCAGAACGTTGTAAGAAGGAATTGGCTAGATATTTGAGGGAATGCAGTTGGATTTTGGCGATTGATCTGATGGATTAAATAGTCTTTCTCATCCTGTTTGTTTTCATGTGATCAATGAGTGAAATGTGTTTTTACGTAGGGGAGATGCCCTTCAAACTGTGGGATCATTTAAAATAAAAAGTAATAGGTGCACATCGTGAATGGGAGCGGAGGCTTGTAGTTTTTCTTTTGCAGATTTGATGGGTTAAAAAGAACTGGTCTTTTGTGTCTATTTTGTGAATGGATTAAATCTGGAACTGCCTAATTAGTCTCATGTAAGGAAGTGCAGTTGTCAAATGGGTCATTGAGTGCAGTCAGAACTTCTCTTTTTGTAGGTCTGAGAACAACTTGCATCTCAGCAGCGTTTTTTCTGTTTTAAAAAGAACTGTGTTTCTGAGATGTTTCACAGTCAGGTGCAGCCAAAACTGCGCTGTACCAGAAACGTATAGACTGGGAGGTATGAGATGGGTTTAGAGAAGGATGGAGGGGCAGCACGGTGGCGCAGTGGTTAGTGCTTCTGCCTCCCGGCACCGAGGTCCCAGGTTCAATCCCGGCTCTGGGTCTCTGTCCGTGCGGAGTTTGCACGTTCTCCCCGTGTTTATGTGGGTTTCGCCCCCACACCCCAAAAGATGTGCAGGGTAGGTGGATTGGCCATGCTAAATTGCTCCTTAATTGGAAAAAAAAATAAAAATAGAGAAGGATGGAGATATTGGTGAGGTAATTTTAGAGAGTTGGGCAACTCCGATGCCAAATGAGGGAGAAAGAGATGAACAATGATACCACTAAGCAGAGATTTAATTGGACAACAGCTTTAAACTCGTTGCATCGGTAAACGGAGCCAGCCGAGGTAAATCAGGAAAATGTGGAGTGAATGTACAGAACAAGATATTTGCAGAATTAGTCTTGGTAATAGCGAACTTAATTTTCTTGACCCTTTAGGGTGATGTTAGACAGTAAATAGTTTTGATCATAAGAGAGAAAAGTACTTGAGTGCATGATGAAGTCAGCCCATATAAATAGATCGGTTCAGTACACTTGGATATCATGGTCAGTTGTGGATGCCAGGATTGAGCATATTTTTCTCTCTGGTTAAAATAGTCTCATTTGGTAAAGGCTATCCTGGCTGTCTTTAGGCACTGCTCCTCCCTCAGGTGATTGCTCCTTCCTCAGGTGAATTCACCTGAGGAAGGAGCTGTGCTCCGAAAGCTAGCGATTCGAAACAAACCTGTTGGACTTTAACCTGGTGTAAGATTTCTTACTGTGCTCACCCCAGTCCAACGCCAGCATCTCCACAACATGTAAAGACAACACGCTAGTAAAAGTCTGGGATTGAATTCACATGAACAATTTGTATGTAACTAACCCCTACTGCATTTTCCTGGAGAAATCACTCTACTTTTATCAGTAGGCATTGTTCTGTTTGTCGTAGTTTGTAAAAAAATCCTTTCAAATAGACACTGTAGACTGTTTGCTGTAGTATGCTGTTCAACCAGACTTTGTTGGCTGAATAAATAAACTTTGTGCTGTGGAAATCAAATAGGGTTTCCACTGACTTACAAGTGATCCTTGATGGAAAGTGTTCATATGCTATATGGATGAGAATGGGAACAAGTTTGGCTGTGATGCAGGCTGTAGTTGAATTGTTTGTTTACACATGAATAATGATCACTGGAATCATTCCTCAACATACATTAGTACCTTCAGGAGAGGTTAGGGGCAGGGTTGAGTGGGGAAGAATAAAAATACATAATTTTTTTTGTTAACGGTTTTCTGGTTGATGGGGGCAAAAAAATCTTTTGTCTTTGACATTTTAGATTCAACTGTGGGATACAGCTGGCCAAGAACGTTTTCGGAAGAGCATGGTGCAGCACTACTACAGGAACGTCCATGCCGTTGTCTTTGTATATGACATGACCAACCTGATGAGTTTCCAGGGTCTCCCAGCCTGGATTGAAGAATGCAATCAGCACTCACTTGGTGGGGAAATCCCACGCATCCTTGTGGGGAATAAGTGCGATCTGACAGATGCCACAAAGGTTAAAACAGACCTGGCTCAGAAATTTGCGGATACTCACAACATGCCCCTGTTTGAGACTTCGGCTAAGAACCCAAATGATAATGATCACGTGGAGGCCATATTCCTGACTTTGGCTCATAAACTGAAGAATCACAAGCCCATGATGCTTAGCCAACTCCAGGTAGATGAGTCTAAAGTTAAGCTGGAATCTGAACCTAAGACCGATGTAGAGTGTTACTGTTGAAGATGAACTCTAGTGCTTTCCATTTGAATGAAGATCAAAGGCACCAGAATGCTTCTGCTAACCTGGAGATAGCCACAGTACATTTAAATGGACTGAACGTGCAAGATCGAAGAACAGCCCACGAGAGGAATTACAACTGGAAAAAAAGACTGAATAATATATTGGGTTGCACCTTGCCAAATATCAACTGAAATCTTTCTTTTACTCATTGTGGACAGCACAAGATAGGAATGGCTACATTTTTTGGTATTGTTGAATATTAATTGTATACAGTAAAATGTAGAAGCATTAATCTTGTTCACTTTTCCTCACTTAAAGAAATTATTTGAATTTCCTCCTCCCAATTTTTTCCCCCAGGTATAGTTACTTCTTGCTACTTCCATCTTAATCTCCACTTAGTTGTGAGAGTTGAATATTTTTTTATAGGAGGTGTCTCCCCCAGTTGCTCAGCTGGTTGATAGGACAGATAGCTCAGTGTTGCACAGCAGAAGAATCTTCTACTTGATCAACAGTTGGTGCAGGATCAGCTGATGTTAACCAAGGGAGTGATAGGAGCACTACAACTGGAGGCTTTGATCCTTCGGGTTAAGCTGGGGGGAGGCCAGCCAGGGTTCTGCATTTTCTTGTTGTGCTGTGATGCCTCTAGTAATTAAATAATGTCAACCTTCACTACTTTGGCTTGCATATGAAGAAAGGTGCTTTGATCGAAGTAACTGAAATGTAGAAAATTGGCAGAAAAAGGGAAAGAATAAAGTTTTTTTTTAAAAAATACTGATTTACTATTTACGTTCTGTCCTGTAGTTCTTGTCTGTAAAATACAGAAATGTGTTCAAATGTAATCTATGTATGAATATGACTAATATTATACTCCGTTGGACTTCAAATATGATTGTTGAAACCTTAAAGAAAATATCAAATTTGTGTTGCCGGCAACTTGAATTTGATGTATTCCAAGGCTTGGAACATCGAAACAAAAAGGTGTACACTTTAGTCAATTATTTTGCGACAGATTTTTAGAGATTGGCAGGAAAATGAGGCAGAAGCATGGTGTTTAACATTTGTCTGTAGTCACGGAACCTGGCTGTGACAAAGCAAATTATCTCTTTACGAGGGACATTCTGGACAAATGCACTTTTAAAAAAATGAAGTCTTCCTTCAAGTGGAAAAAGGGATATTCACAGTAAAGGGAATACATTAAATGACAGTGTTGCAGGCAAGTTTGAAATATTTTTGCATGCTTTTGTTCATGCTTTTCACCTTTTTTTTTGCTGATCTAGCAGAAGATATTTACTTACTGCACTCCTTAACATGCATATAGGTTATCCATAATTGTTGCCTAATGAAAATGGATTAACGGGTACCTGATCAATGAAGGAGGATGTGGAGATTATTTGTAATTGTTGATTATTATCTCCTAGTTTGCCCACGGGAGCTAAGAAATGTACTGGATGGATTTGTAACATTTCAGTATTGTCGAGAGCAAGCTGAAGGCAAATTTACAGTAAGATTAATCCATTGTCAAGGATAACTTCACTGCAGTAATGTTTTTATTGAATAAAAGAGTTACACAATTCTAAATAATAAATGTTTCGGACTTTAATTCTGCTCTTGTCATGTTTCCCATCGTCATCTCTTTCATTCTTTGCTTTTTTTTAAAGGAATTTTCTCTAATTAAACTAGCCATGTCTTCTATCCCTTTTTAAAAATAAATTTACAGTAGCCAATTATTTTTCTTTTCCAATTAAGGGGCAATTTAGCATGGCCAGTCCACCTACCCTGTGGGGGTGAAACCCACACAGACATGGGGAGAATGTGCAAATTCCATACAGTGACCCAGGTCCAGGATTCAAACCCGGGTCCTCAGTGCTGCAGTCCCAGTGCTAACCACTGTGCCAAATGCCGCCCTTTTCGATCCCTTTTTTCCCCACAAAATATATTTTACTATTTCTCCCTTCTTTTCCCAATCTCCATTTAGAGTTGTGAGCAAGGATTTGAATGTGTTGTTACTTCCCAGATCTGAGCTCTTGCAACTTTCTGCTGCCCTCAAATCAGTCTTCTGCCCACTTGCATGCCCCCAGGCCCTAACTGAAGTTACGTTTTGTTTACCTCCTGTGTTACCACTGCTCAAACTCTCTACGGCCTTTTCAGAGGGTTGACTCGGACTCAATGGGCCAAATGGCTGCCTTCTGTGCTGCAGGAATTCAATAGGTCATGTTCTTTTTACTCCTGGTGATGCTCTCTCAGCTGTACTCCCTTCAGTCTGTAACCTGACAGACCTCTTGGACAATCCACACTGAATCGCATCTTCACCAGAACCTTGAACAAAGTAGTACCACCTGCTTGACACAGCCTCCTGAGTGTAAGTGTTATTTATTTTTACATATTGTGTTTCGAGAACAACTAGTGTTTATACAGTGCTTTCAGCGTGGTAAAAAACATCACAAAACACTTTTGTGTTGTCAAACAAATTTTGACATCAAACCAGGTGACCTATTTGAACAAGTGACCAAATGTTTGCTTGAAAGGGTAGGTTTGAAGGAGCATGTGAAAATAGAGATTTAGGGAGAGCTTGAAGCTCGGGCAGCTGTAGGCACAGCCACCCATGGTAAGAAGTATCATTTGCGGGTGAACAAGTTCGGCGGTTGAAAACCAGGATGAAAAGTTTGAAATTGGTGTTACCAGAATAGGAACCGTTGTAGGTGGGTGAGCAAGGATAATGGTAGAATAGGACTAAGACTAGGAGCAGAACTAGGCCATTCAGTCTATCAAGTCTGCTCTGCCATTCTATCATAGCTATGTTCCTCATCAAAATCAGCCAGAGGAACATATGACCTAGGAGTAGGCAATGTAGCCTCCCGGCCTTAAACACCTTCAATGTGATCATGGCTGATCCCATCCTGGCCTCAATTGCACCATCCTGCCTGTTTTCCGTAACCCTTCAACCCACTACCAATTAAAAATCTGTCTTAACTCCTCCATAAATTTACTCACTGCCCTGCATCTACCGCAGTGTGGGGTAGTGAATTCCACAGATTCACAAACCTTTGTGAAAGTAGTTTTTCCTCACATCTGTTTTAAATTTGCTACCTCTTATTCTAAGATTATGAGCTCTCGTTTTAGAATGCCCCACAAGAGGAAGCATCAGCTCTGTCAACTTTATTCATACCTTTTATAATCTTGTGTACCTCAATTTGATCGCCCCTCATTCTTCTAAACTCTAGAGAGTTCAATCCCGCGTGGTGTGAGTTAGTGGAAAGCCCAGCAGTGTTTTGGAATGAGTTCAAGTTTTGGGAATCGATTATTGGCTCAATCCTATCAACGCTGCATATATCATTTGTGAGTTTGATCAAGGATGATTCAGTAGTGTGGCTGGATGGAAACCTGATCCAATTATGCAGTCGGGCAAGGGTCGCGACACATTCAAGAACTTTGAAGTGGAAAGAGAGTTTGGAGACGGAGGACAGATTTGATGGGAAGAGGGGCAGTAGCCAAATGCAAGGAGTTATTAACAATATCAGCGAACATGGGAGCCAAGAAGGGAAGTTGGACGGCCAGCTGTTTGATTCAGAGGACCAAAGCAACAGGAGGTCAGTCTCATGGACAAAATGAGCTGAGAGAGTAGAGGGACTAGAGAGAGATTAAAGTTTAGGGAGCTTATGGGAATGGAGAGAAGTGGCAAAGCAGCTGAATGGGTGATGTCATAAGTTTATGAGCTCACACTTGCTGAAGGCAAGGGTGGAGGAGGTGAGATTTCATTCTCCATAATTATACACACAACTTGGTCAATGTACAGGTTGGTAGGAATGCATTCTATGGTACAAAATCAGCATCCATGGATGTTGCTGAACAATTTAAAATATTTTTGCATTTAAGTATTTTGAGATGTGTTTTTAAAAAAAAATCTTTATTCTCACAAGTAGGCTTACATTACCGTGAAAAGCTCCTAGTCGCCACATTCCAGCGCTTGTTTGGATACATGGAGGGAGAATTTAGAACGTCCAAATTACCTAACAGCATGCCTTTCGGGACTTGTGGGAGGAAACCCATGCAGATGCAGGGAGAACGTGCAGACTCCACACAGACAGTGACCCAAGCCAGGATTTGAACCTGGGACCCTGGTGCGGTGAAGCAACAGTGCTGACCACTGCTACCCACCATGTTCATCTGCATGAAATAATAAGCTGAGTGTACAAGCACACCTGATTCGTTATTATTGGACAGGCTTAGAGAGCACATCTCACTTTCCATCTTTTTCACGGGTATACGGTAGGAAGTGAGTACAAGATAGAAAATGGTTGTCCCCCACCATTGATCCATATGTTTGTGAAGCTGTAATACCAGAAAAACTTTCATTGAAGTAGTTGGATTATAGATTTAACAAAATGCAATGGCCTCAGAATTATTGAAGTCACAGATACCTTTAACAGCTGCTTAATGAAATGTTGGATTACACTGGGGTGTGTTGCAAAGATTGGACGGGAGAATGGAGATAATATCCAGTATATCACTACAACAACTACGGATAAGAAGTTTTGGTTTTAATGTCTTAATTTTTGATTATGGACCGGAAGGCTTGGCCTCTGACTCTCTCCCATGGCTCTGGAGTTTGTAATTAATCAATAGAACTGCCCACCAAACCAATCATGGGGTGGCACAGTGGTTAGCACTGCTGTCTCAGTGCTGAGAGCCCAGGTTCAATCCTGGCCCTGGGTCACTGTCCATGTGGAGTTTGCACATTGTGTGTCGGCGTGGGTCTTACCCCCATAAACTCAAAGATGTGCAGGGAAGGTAGATTGGCTACGATAAATTGCCCCTTAATTGGGGGGGATAAAAATTGGGTACTCTAATTTTAAAAAAAAACAATCACAGTGCTCTTAGATTTGAGGTTCCCTGGCATCACCCATTAGCAGGCTTACAAAATGTCTTTCTTTGATGCATGGATTCCAGCCCAAATCATTTCACATTCCTCACGCTCTTCCAGGAAGAGGCCCATGGGTGGAACGTGATGGTACACCACAGACGGGCAGGAGTGGCAACGAGTGAAGAGATTAAATTGATTCAAGGCAATCTGTATGATGTGAAGTGCAGGAGCCATTTCTGCTCGTGTATTTGTGGTATATGCCCGATTTTAATTCAGCTTTCAGATTTCCAGTGTTGATGTGGGGAAAAAAAAAAACAGTATTTACCAAGCAGTAGGGGCTTAATTGTGCTATCCTTTATTCTCTACTCTCATAACCTTTATTTTTGCTTCAATGAGCAGAAATCATGGCCAACAGCCACCACCCCACAATCAGTTTCTTTGTATTTTTCTGTGTCCAGACAAGCTTCCTGCCATGTTTGTTCTATCATTGTTTGGTGTGCATTTATATTCATCAAATGCCCATTAACCTTTCAGTACTGATTTTCTTTGATTCCCACGTTATCTGTTCAGGCTTCTTCCTCTTGAGTTCAAAACTGTTGAACACTTGAGAGAGAATCCCAAACTGATGGTCAAAAAATACAGATAACATTTCTCAAAGACTGACTAGTCAATGTTAGGTTCTAGGAAGCAACCACAGGGGAGAGTAAGGAAACATTTGATGAATGAAGAATGAAACCCCTTTCTACACCACTCCCCGAAGGGTCTCCCAGCCCACACTTTGTCCGGTGTTTTTAATGTCCAGGTTTCTTATCTGCAAATAATGGGAGCTTCGCCCCCTCGGGCCAGGATCGTTCGTATTCCACAAGAGTCACAGGGAGCTTAATCAGCCTGGTCCCCTGGCCCTCGTGTAGGTTAGAAGTCATCAGTCCTGAAGAGCAACATTTTGGTTATTACAAAAGGTGAAGAACTGTACATTATAACAAACCAGCTTTGTTGAGCAAAAGGCTGGGATTCAGCTGGACACAAGTTGCTGGAGGAAGGAGTTCCCTTGGTTCACTCTTAAAAACACTTTAAAAAGTCAGTTAAGAATAACAATGAAAAGTCAAAGCAGACCTTTGGCTCTCAGTAGGGAGTTGATTCACTGCGCTGCCTTGAAAGACTTCAGAAATTAAAAACAAAACACATAGGTGATATGAAATTATTTTATTTTTTAAATGCAGTCCTGAACATCAGTTTATTAGATTGAGGCAAAATGAAATGGCACAGCTGTCTCATATCATTAAAAAAATTCCATCACCAATTCCATTTCAAAAAGGTGATTATTTTACGCTGCTCAGCAATAGCAGCCAGGTGACCCAGGTGTGTAAACCCTGGTCTGGGCTAGGCTGCCGAGAGCAGTGTCAGTATCACAACTACTTTCCTTAGTACGCTTTATTTAGGGGACACGACAGGTTTCTGCAGCTGATCCAGTGATGCTGCTAGAGGTATGCATGCAGTGCCAACGAGTGAAAATCTGCAATGCCATTGGCTACTGCACTGTCTTTGGTCAGATGCTAGAGTGCAGCATCTGACCCTGCTAATTTTTACAATAAATTCTGGAATTCAGTATGCAAAAGGGGAGGGGAGATACAGATCAAGGGCAAAAAGGAACGTAAAATGGAACAAAATTGAACATGGATTGGCCATGCTAAATTGCCCTTAGTGTTGGGTGGGGTTACTGGATTGTGTGGATGGGGTGGAGGCATGGGTGGGGTGGAGGTGTGGTCTTGGGTGGGGTGCTCTTGCCAAAAGTCAGTGCAGACTCGATGGGCCGAATGGCCTCCTTCTGCACTGTAAATTGTATGATTCTCTGACAAGTTTTTTTAACAATTGCATCCATAGAATCCCTACAGTGCAGGAAGCCATTTGGCCATCGAGTCTGTACAGGCTCTCTGAAAGTGCACCCTACGTAGGCCCACTCTCCCACCCTTTGGCCGTAACCCCACCTAACCTGCACATCTTTGCACCGTAGGAGGAAACCTGAGCACCCGGGGAGGGACCCCACGCAGACACGGAGAGAATGTGCAAACTCCACACAGGCTGTGACCCAAGGCCCGAATTGAACCCGGGTCCCTGGCCCCTTGAGGCAGCAGTGCTAACCACTGTGCCACTCACATTATGGGAGCGGCAGGTTCTTTTTTTTTTAAATAAAAAAACTGCCAATTTCAATTTTAAAAAGTTTCACTTTTCCAAAACTTATTTTATAACAAATTAAAAATTGACAAAACTCCAAATTAAAATTACTTTGTTCGGGAATTACTGCAGACGTCAATATTTGAGTTAGTTGTTCTCAGATTACTCAATACAATACTGGAAGGTATACACCCTTCCATTCACAACAATAACATTTAACTATCCAAAATGGCATAAAGTGTTGTTTAACTGACTATTGTCTCTACTGCCTTGTACAACATATCCAGTGTTGGTGTGAAGTTGCAATCATAACTGCTGGGGCACCACACTAAAACGTGTGACTTTCCAATACTCCATCTTTTCGAGCTGAGGACAACATAGTAATCTTGGTTTAAGGCACTTTCCTCAAAGATATAAACTTAATATCAACATAGTCCAGTAAAAGGCAACAGTTTCTTCAGTTCCTGGTAAATACAGCAATCAAGCTCATCTGCAATTAAAAGTCTATTTTATGCAAGTCGGATATAAGGTGCTGGTTTTGATGCAAACTCTGCCTCTTCTGTGTCTATGTCCCAGTCGTTGTATTCCACTGGATCATTTAGAATCCGTTGATTACTGCCACCTTGTTTTAAAAAGACATTTCCATTAATTTGTGTGAATAAAATTTGCATAATTTTAACCATATAGTTTAGTTCATTGGATGGGAAATATAACAGGAGCAAATGGAACATTGGTCTGTATCTCAAGGGTGTTGGCATTCAACTGACAAACTGATGTTTTAGGTATGTTGTGCTTTGGTCACAACCCATCTGGAGAGAGAAATTCAGTTTTGATGATAAATTTCAGGAATATATGGAATTGTTTTGGAAGGGGTACAACACTATCTCAGAATGATACCAGAGCTTGTAATGAGGATAGGTTACATATATTTGGTTTGTATTCCTTGAGTTTAGAAGGTTGATGGATGATTTAATAGAGGTCTTCAAAGTGATCAGCGATTTCAATTGGGGAGATACAGATAAACTAATGGGCAATCCAGAGCAAGGGGGCTAGCACTGCTGCCCCACAGCGCCAGGGACCGGGATTCAATTCTGGGATTGGGTGACTATGTGGAGTTTACATGTTCTCCCTGTTGTCTGTGTGGGTTTCTTCTGGGCGTTCTGGTTTCCTCCCAAAATCCAAAGATGTGCAGGCTGGGTACATTGACCATGTTAAATTGCCCCTCAGTATCCAAAGATGAAAATGGCTCATTGACACAAGTAGGCTTCAAGTGAAGTTACTGTGAAAAGCCCCAAGTCGCCACATTCCGGCACCTGTTCGGGGAGGCTGTTACGGGAATTGAACCGTGCTGCTGGCCTGCTTTGGTCTGCTTTAAAAGCCAGCTATTTAGCCCTGCGCTAAAACAGCTCATGAGCAGCTTCAGTGCAGTTATGGGTATAGGGTGGAGGAGTGGGCCTTGGCGGAGTGCTCTTTCAGAGCATCGGTGTAGACTCGGTGGGCCGAATGGCCTCGCACTGTAGGCATTCCATGTTAACAATCTTAAAATGGAGCTAGGCCATGTAGGAGCGAAATCAGGAAATACACATAACATTGGAAATCTGGAAGTCCCACAACCCAAAGAAAGGCTGTGGATGCTGGGGCAAATCAAACCTTGAAGACACCGATACTCATACCATTGTAGATGATTAGAATTGGGTAAATGGAGTCAAGGTCAAGATCAGTCATGATTTACTGAATGGTACTACAGTCTTAAGGGGGCTGAATGGCCTTCTGCTGTTCCTACGTTTCAAAACTTTTGATGGATGTGTGAGCAAGTAACTCAACTCCACTGCAATGGTTGAATACGTCGCTGGCTATACTCTTCTAAGGAAAATAAACACAGTCAATAATCTTACCTTGGTAGATGCTTGGAGAACATCATACTGGGTACCAGATTTTCTATTGCCCTTAATGCAAATACCAATAACTTTGAATGAAATACTATAATGACTTGGCGAGCTCAGATACAAGACCATGGTTGGACAGAAGTTCATAGGTTCATCATAGCACAGAAGGGCATAATTCAGGGCATAGTTCATCATAGCACAGAAGGGCATAATTGAGCAAATATTGCCATCTTTGAAAGGAGATATCAAATTAATCCCACTCCCTTGCTCTTTCCTTTCCAAGTATATGTCAATTTCCTTTTGCACGTTATTGAATTTGCTTCCACCATTTCTAGTGCATTCCATATCATAACTCACTGCTTTAAAATAGTTTTGATCATTCCTCCTCCTTCACAAAGTTCTGTCAGGTGGAATGCTATACTAAGGAACAAGGAGATCACTTAGCCCCTCAAGTCTGTTCCGTCATTCATGAAATCCTGACAGATCTTTGAGCCAACTCCATGGGGCTGGATTCTCCATCCCACCGCGCCAGATTTCTGGTTCAGCACACCATCAGGATGCTCCGTTTCGCCGGCTGGTCAATGGGGTTTCCCATTGTGGGGCAGCCCCATGCCGTCGGGGAAACCCCCGGGCTGCCGGCAAAACGGAGCATCCCACTGGCAGAGAATCCAGCCCCATATACCTACCTTTCTCCTCCAAAAATCGCAAGTTTTAAACAAGTGTTCTAAACTCCTATCACCCTTCATGTGTAGAAGGTTTTCCTAATTTCGTTTCTGAAAGGTCTGGCTTTACATTTTAAGCGAATGTCCCCTAATCTTTGACTTTCCACGCAGTGGAAATAATTTCTCCCTATTTATTCCCTTAATGTCTTGAAAACTTCAATCAAATTATTCATTGACCAGCTAAATTCTAAGGAAACAACCCAAAGTTTGTACAATTTCTACTCTTAATTCAGCTCTTTGGGCCCAGGTGTCATTCTGGTAAATCTGCACTGCACTCCTGCCACGGCTGACATATCAGTTCTAAGGCGTGTTGCTCAGTACTGCTCCCAGTACTTCAGGGCTGGCCTGACCAGGCCTTTACATAGATGAAGCATGATTTTACCCCCTTTTTGTCTGGTTATCCAGGTTATAAAAAGGGTAGCATTTCAAGAGAGTTTCAAATTATTTTCTGTACTTATGCATAATGTTTTAATGATCTATGTGGTTGGACCAGCAAGTTTATTTGGACCTCCACTATTTCCAGTCCTCCCCCCCCCCCCCCCCCCCCCCCCACTCAGAAAGTAGTCCATTTATCCTTTTTTTAGATCCAATGTTTTTTTTTTTTAAATTTAGATTAGCCAATTATTTTTTCCAATTAAGGGGCAATTTAGCGTGGCCAATCCACCTACTCTGCACATTTTTGGGTTGTGGGGGCGAAACCCACACAGACACGGGGAGAACGTGCAAACTCCACACGGACAGTGACCCAGAGCCGGGATCGAACCTGGGACCTCAGCGCCGTGAGGCGGTTGTGCTAACCACTAGGCCACCGTGCTGCCCTTTTTAGATCCAATGTTTGTGTCATTAGTAAATTTAAGTATGTAGCTTTCTATCCCATCATCCATGTCATGAATAAAAATGGTGAATAGTTGTGGTTCCAACATAGGATATCGTTAATCACATCCTGGAATTAGAGTACCGGCCCATTATGCCTACTCTGTCTCCTATCATTTAGCCAATTTCCTGACCATTCCATGAGTTTTAAATTTAGCTATCAGTCTCTAATGAGAAACTTTATATAAATAACATTCACAGTGATTCTCCTGCCCATCACTTTTAGTCATCGCTTCAAAAGATTCAAATCAGATCATTCAGAAATAACGCAACCTTTACAAATCCACATGATCTCAATAATGAAGAGAACAATGAAGAGAGTGACAGTTGCCCAGGAACAGATGGTTTATATTCCAGAGCTTTAAAGGAAATAACTAGGTGAAACATTGTACATGTCCTAACTGGAGGGACTGGTTTAGCTCACTCGGCTAAATTGCTGGCTTTTAAAGCAGACCAAGCAGGCCAGCAGCACGGTTCAATTCCTGTACCAGCCTCCCCGGACAGGCGCCGGAATGTGGCGACTAGGGGCTTTTCACAGTAACTTCATTGAAGCCTACTCGTGACAATAAGTGATTTTCATTTTCATTCATTTCATCAGCCACCCAAAAAAAGCTCAAGATCTTTAACAATTGTTGTTGGACATTGCTAGTGCATAATTAAGGATTGGGTAGTTAGAATAACTGTTCTACATTTACCCACTTTCCTCCTTGTACCCTTCTTAAATAACAGAGTGACATACACTATATTCCAATCTAAAAGGAACGGTTCCGGAATCAAGAGAATGTTGGAGGATTATAGTTAGGACATGTACAATGTTTCACCTAGTTATTTCCTTTAAAGCTCTGGGATATAAACCATCTGTTCCTGGGCAACTGTCACTCTCTTCATTACTGTTACTTTACTTATGTTAATTTGGCAGAATCTCTGCCTCTGATCCAATGTTTGTTTTCTTGTCACTGGCATGGTGATCTCTTCCTCTGCTGTAAATCCTGACATAATAATTATTCAGCATGTCTGCTGTTTTAGTTTTTCCATTGGCAACTCTTCTAATATAATTGGAAGAATTTTGTGCTGATTTTGATGTCCCTCAAGTTTGTTTTCAAACTCCTTTAACTTTAACCGGGGGGGGGGGGGGGGGGGGGGGAAATAGTACCTTAAGTTATTCTACTCAAATTGTTATCCAAAGACTCTGCCAATAATTGCACATGCGGGTAGGATCGAACCCACTATGGTCACCTCCACAAATCAAATAGCTTATTGACACTTGGGTTGAGTTTATATATCCCTGATCCACTCAGAGCTAGGGAGGCAGTGTCCAAGAGAGATGGAAACCAGCCCCACCCTCCCCCAGACAAGGAAAATCCGTATTCCCTGCATGACGTAGAGTTTTAACTCGCGAGACAGGGGGATGGTGCTCTGCAGGACAGAGATTGTAGACATGGTGGTGCTGATTACCTAGTCATTATTGATGCAGAGACGGCGCTGAGCTTTGAATGATGAATAATTGTCAAAAATTATATTTTCAATATCTTAATTATTGTTAATAAAATATCCAGGAAATTTTCCACTTGTCAGGTATATACCAACGATGTAGCTATACTGGAGCCAATTATACAGGCGATACGGGGCCGGTTTAGCTCACTTGGCTAGCCAGCTGGTTTGTGATGCAGAGCAAGGCCACCAGTGCAGGTTCAATTCTCAACTTTGCCCCTCACCTGAGGTGTGGTGATCCTCAGGTTAAATCACCACCAGTCAGCTCTCCTCTTCAAAGGGGAAAGCAGCCTATGGTCATCTGGGACTATGGCGACTTTACCTTACCTATACTGGAATAGCTTTGTTAGAGGCATGGTTAGTTCTGGAGTATTCAGCACTATAACTCCAGGATGCTGAAGGGGCCTAGGACCGTTGCTGTATCCAATGTGCAGAGCTGTTTCTCAACCCAAGAGGAGGCAGAGATAGATCATCCACCCTGGTTGAATATTTGTTACAAATTCATCAGCATTGTCTTTTGCACTTGCGCCTTTGTCTCTTATTATTCTTTTGGTAGCAGTTTAATCAACCGAGTGGCTCTTCAGATCTTTTCAGAGGGCAAAGTATGGTCTGGCAAAGGTGGCACATTTCTTTCCTAAAGGATATTAGTGAACTAGATATTAGTGGGCAGCACGGTAGCATGGTGGTTAGCATAAATGCTTCACAGCTCCAGGGTCCCAGGTTCGATTCCCGGCTGGGTCACTGTCTGTGCGGAGTCTGCACATCCTCCCCGTGTGTGCGTGGGTTTCCTCCGGGTGCTCCGGTTTCCTCCCACAGTCCAAAGATGTGCGGGTTAGGTGGATTGGCCATGCTAAATTGCCCGTAGTGTCCTAAAAAGTAAGGTTAAGGGGGGGTTGTTGGGTTACAGGTATAGGGTGGATACGTGGGTTTGAGTAGGGTGATCATTGCTCGGCACAACATCGAGGGCCGAAGGGCCTGTTCTGTGCTGTACTGTTCTATCTATCTAGTTTGAGTGTTCACAATAATCTGATGGTTTCATGATCACCATTGCTGAAACATGCCTTTTATTCCCAATATGTTTCAAATTCAAATCCCACCGCCCCCCAAAAAAACCATCAAGCTTTTTGGTGCTGAAATATAGAAAACAAATGACATTGGGCGCATCTATGCAAATCAATATACCCTCGAACATCCTGGCTCCAGGAGCGAATATGGAGTGTTGACCAACACACCGATTTAATTGTCGCAGTCGGTACCGTTGACTCTGCTAGGGTAGGGTTGGGAGCGGCAAGTTCCTGATTACTCAAGTGAAGCAATTCCATATCATCAGCAGGCAGAACCTAAAATTAGCAAACTCCAACTCAGCTTAATTTCAAATCTATTATCAAATGGGTGTAGGGGCCTCATTTGAAAATTCAAAATGAGCCCATGTTAAAATTCACCTGAAAAATACTTACAGCTTCTTTATAAACTGCACATTTTAAAAAACTTACCGTGCCGAGTACAAACCAATTCAATTATCTGAGGTTGCTGGTCTTCTGACATCAATGACTGCTACAAAGAGAAATGGGATGATTATGCTCCCTCTTTACTCCATTTGAAGAAGAAATGCTGTATTTATAAACCACTCTATTGTCCTCAAGACATTCCAAAGCATGACATTTGAAGTGTAGTCACTGCTGATAATTAATTGTGTGCAGCCAAATATATGCACAAGAATCCAAAAGTAATAATATAAAAAAAGTGGCCAGGTAACTTTAACAAAAAAAATTTAGAGTACCCAATTCATTTTTTCCGATTAAAGGGCAATTTTAGCATGGCCAATCCACCTAGCCTGCACATCTTTGGGTTGTGGGGGCGAAACCCACACAGACACGGGGAGAATTTGCAAACTCCACACGGACAGTGACCCAGAGCCGGGATTCGAACCTGGTACCTCGGCGCCGTGAGGCAACAGGGCTAACCCACTGTGCCACCGTGCTGCCCGCCAGGTAACTTTTTAAAACATTATTAGCAGAGGTAAGATTACCCAGACCATCAGTAGAATTCCTTCCTCTTTTTCACAATGATCAGGAGTTGATCTCCTCAATTTAAAATCTGCAGTCGTCAGCCCTCTCCTCAAAAAAATACCTCAGACTTGGTCACTGCCATTGCACTTGCACCTCCACCCACAACCCCCCTTTCCTTTCTTTACCCCTAAATGTCGACCGTTTCTGTCTTTGCATAGATGCTCCTCAAGAGTGTTTCCAGTATTTTCTGGTTTTCTCACAGAGCTTTCAATAATCAGACTAGGGCAAGATAGAACATAGAACAGTACAGCACAGAACAGGCCTCAGCCCTCAATGTTGTGCCGAGCCATGATCACCCTACTCAAACCCACGTATCCACCCTATGCCCATAACCCAACAACCCCCCCTTAACCGTACTTTTTTATTAGGACACTACGGGCAATTTAGCATGGCCAATCCACCTAACCCGCACATCTTTGGACTGTGGGAGGAAACCGGAGCACCCGGGAGGAAACCCACGCACACAGGGGGAGGACGTGCAGACTCCACACAGACAGTGACCCAGCCGATGAAGAGAGAAAAATGACAACTGCAGGGCAGGGTCAATCATGGGAAATTGATGGCCACTTTTTAGGGACATGGAATGCAGATGTGAAGTCTGCTTAAGCCATTTGGTCCATCATTCTGTGCCAGCATTGTCCAATTTAGCAGCACTTTCCCTCCTTATAACCTTGCAAACGAGTCCTCATGCATATGTCCCATTGTCTTTCGAAAGTCTGTTTCCATTACCCTTTCCGATGTATACCAAAACCTTAACCCGACTGTTCTTTATTGATGCAAACTGGTATGTGTTTTTCTAGCAATTTACTTTCATTATAATTATTTCACTATTGCACTTGCACAAATAAATTGCTTCCCATAGATCCAAAATCAACTGAAAGTGGTTTTAAAATGTTATGAAACAGTTATTTATCCTTCCCATGTCTGCGTGGATCTCACTCCCATAATCCAAAGGGTAGGTGAATTGGCCACGCTAAATTGTCCCTTAATTGGAAAAAAAAAAAATCGGATAATTTAAATTTTTTTAAAAGGGGGGAAAATTGAAATTCATTGTTTTCATTTAGAATTGGCGGGCAACTGCATGGGTATATTTTGAAGTTAGATCGGAAATGCTACAAGAGCATGATGGGGTAGGAAGGATTCTCTGGTTGTATCGGATGAGCTGATTTGTGCAGTGTCAGGTATTCAGTACCATTGCATCCAGAGCAATTTTAGACCAGGTATTCTGTTGAATATGCAGTCAATCCAATTGCACCTGTTTTGCACCAACATCATAGTCATAGAATTTACAGTGCAGAAGGAGGCTATTCGGCCCATCGAGTCTGCACCGGCTCTTTTGAAAGAGCACCCTACCCAAGCCCACATCGCCACCCTATCCCTATAACCCAGTAACCCCACCCAACACTAAGGGCAATTTTGAACACTAAGGGCAATTTAGCATGGCCAATTCACCTAACCTGCACATCTTTGGACTGTGGGAGGAAACCGGAACACCTGGAGGAAACCCACACACACACATTGGGAGAACGGGGAGACTCCGCACAGACAGTGAACCAAGCCGGGAATCGAACCTGGGACCCTGGAGCTGTGAAGCAATTGTGCTATCCACAATGCTACCCAGATTTATTTTTACTCAAAATTTAAGTTTGAGCCAAAAGGCCAAAGAGAATAGTAAAATGGAACAAAAACAAACGATTGAGAGGTACTTATAAAAAGGAGAGAGATATCCCTCCCAGGAGTTCAACCCGATGAAACAGAAATACAATTTGAAAATCTGTGGAGATAGCATCTCCCATTGCTGGAATGTGCACGTGTGGATATTGAGTAAAGGTAGGATTGGGCCCAATATTTATGTTCCCTGTTGTCGAACATCCAAGGAGCACTTGCATTCCAGACTCGTACATCAAGTCACCCTTGGACATGATACTAGGCGGAAACTGTTTCCATGGAATCATATACCAGCACCTTGGGGGTGGGGACTGGAGTTATGCAGCATTAAATGAGTTTTACTAGTACAATGCATCTCACCAAATACCCCACATCAATTTGTACATTTTGAAATAAGGCAAAGAATCCACAAAGTGAACACCCCATGCACTTTGCACATCACAAGTAATTTAAAATAGGAAATGTATAAATCAAAACTATGATTGTTAGTCGCTAAACTTACCATTCCAGTGGTACTGTCATAGCAGGCACAAATGGGAAGGCTTCGACAACCAAGATATGCTATGATGGTTGCCATCATTATACCAATCACGGATGCAATTAATATGGCCATATTTGCTCCTTGGATAAATTTGGTGAGTATATACTCCTGCAAGGGATAAATCAAACTTTTTATTCCCAATTTTGGCAGTACACCATGACGACAAGGAAATACATGACAGTACAAACAGAGGGGGAAATTCTAGGTTCAAGATCCATTCCCGTGCTCAGTGGGCAGAGTGAGTGGGGACCTCAATGTCCACAGGTTAACCAAACCAACTATTACTCCACTCATTATTCAGTGATAATTTTGGAAATCCGGTGTGCCCGTCAGTTGAGAACAGTGTCAGACCTACTTATGGTCTTCAGTGAACAATCTGTCCACAATGAAAGATCAATGATTGGCAGCAGTTAGCAGTGACTACTTGTGGTCAATATTTACCTCACTACCTGTAATCAATAGTTCCTCTTTGGAGACAATAGAGGTTCTGCTCATTACGAATGAAATCTGTAACATATCAATAGCACTAATGGAACAAGTCATAACCTTCCATTAATGGTGCCTATTTATAACTGAGGTAGGGCAAGGGCAGGAATTCATAAGAACCCCAATACCTCTTCGCTGTTTCACTGGAGTGAAGCATCAAATGACTGCCACGGTCTCGGGAAACAAACACTAGCAAGAAACGGGAAAATAAAAGGAAGTGTATAAAAAAGTTCAGCCCCAGTACTTTCTACAAAACTACCTTGAAAATCATACAGATGACAGAAAATACAGTTATCAATCAATAGTCTATTTTCTTTTATAAATCCTGAAACACAGATTATGTAGTTATGCAGATCCAGCATAGCTCCATCCAAATACTACTGTGCTCAATAGTTTTTCTACAGCCAAGTCACCAATAATCAGAACTGACCAAGTTTGTTAACATTAGTTTTGAGAAATTGGAACCAAGGTTACACAAAAACAGAATGGAAAGGGAGTAGTACCAAATAATTTTAAAAATCATGTATTGGAAGAAGGCAAACTTAACATCGCTATTCAAGAAATTAAGGAGAGAGAAAGTATGAAATCAGTCTTCAGGAAAAGGCAGGAATCAATTTTAAAGGAAGTCTTAACATTGCACTTTAAGGGCAACACAGTGGCGCAATGGGTTAGCCATGTTGCCTCACGCTGCAGAGGTCCCAGGTTCAATCCCGGCTCTGGGTCACTGTTCGTGTGGAGTTTGCACATTCTCCCCGTGTTTGCGTGGGTTTCGCCCCCACAACCCAAAGATGTGCAGGCTAGGTAGATTGGCCATGCTAAATTGCCCCTTAATTGGAAAAAATGAATTGGGTACTCTAAATTAATTTTTAAAAACATTGCACTTGAAAAAATCATAGGATGGATCCCAGAGTCAACATAGTTTCAAAACAGGCAGCACAGTGGCGCAGTGGGTTAGCCCTGCTGCCTCACGGCACCAAGGTCCCAGGTTCGATGCCAGCTCTGGGTCACAGTCCGTGTGGAGCATGCACATTCTTCCGGTGTTTGCGTGGGTTTCGCCCCCACAACCCAAAGATATGCAGGCTAAGTAGATTGGCCATGCTAAATTGCCCCTTAATTGGAAAAAAATAAGTGGGTACTCTAAATTAAAAAAAAACAGTTTTAAAACAGTAATTGAGTGGTATATCCAAGTTTGCTAATGATCAATAGCTAAATGGTAATGAAAGCTTTGAGGAGAACACAAAGAGGTTGCAAATAGATACAGACATGTTATGAGTGGGAAACAGGTGGCAGATGGACTAGAAAAACAAAAGGTGTGGAACTTTTCAAATGTTGAAGTTCAGAGAGACTTGGATATACTGTAAATGTTAGCCTATCAGTTAACCAAAATTCCTCCAAAAACACAACCTGACTTATATACAAAATACAAATGTGATCAGCCAATGTGGCCAGTTGCCATATTTATTATAATTCGCTGTACAAGATTTACTTGGGTGTTTCTAAAAGTCGTGCACATTTTTGGCAACACACCCGTAACACCTTCTTGACCCCTGGTGTTCATTTATAAGGTAAGCAAAACTTTTAATTGTGGGTGGAAAATTGAGGCTGACGACCAATGCCAGTGTTGCATGTTTGTTGTAGCTGAAAAAGTATTGGTCGAGGGTTTGGGTTGAGTTGACTTTCACACACCCAGTATATGCAAAAACACAATTTCTGGGCCTGAAAAATTGGGTCATTTTGTACACTGAAGCAACACATATGCTGCAATCTATGGTACCTGTACTAGGGCAGAGTTACCATGCTGCAGTTAGGAAATCAAATGGCTTGTTGGCTTTTGTCAGGGAACAAGGAAGTCATACCTGAAGTAGTTTTGGTCTTCATACACAAGGATATACTTGCCATGGAAACAGTCTATAGAATCCATACAGTGCTGGAGGAGGCCATTCAGCCCATCATGTCTGCACTGACCTTCCAAAAGAGCACTCTACATAGGTCCACTCACCCACCCGGTCCCTGTAATCCCACCCATTAATCATGGCCAATCCACCGAACCTACACATCCTTGGACTGTGGGAGGAAACTGGAGCACCCAGAAGAAACCCACACAGACATGGGGAGGACATGCAAACTCCACACAGACAGCCAATCAAGGCTGGAATCAAACCAAAGTCCCTGGCGCTATGAGGCAGCAGTTCTAACCACTATGCCACCCCAGCAACGGTACATTAGATTGAGACGCCTGTTCTATGGCGAGAGGTAATCTCATTAAAACATAAAAGGTTCTACTGGGACTTGACAGGGCAGACACTGAGGCATTGCTTACTGTGGCTGGGAATTTAGAACATGGTGGCACAGGATTAGGGGTCAATCATTTGTCCGGAATGAGGAGAAATGGAAGGTTGTGAATCATTAGATTTCTCTACTTCCAGTGGGGTGTGGTCTCTCCATCATTCTTTCCATTCAAGACAGGAATGGATGGATTTTTGACCTCTCGGGGAATCGAAGGGATATGGGGAGTTGGCAGGACAGTGAAGTTGAGGCAAAAGATCATCCATGATCATATTGAATGGCAGAGCAGGCTTGAGGGGCTATATTGTCTAGTCCTGCTCCTATTTCTTATGAACTTTCCATGTGCATACATATTTTATTCATTCATGAATTGTGGGCAATACTCATTGAACATTTATTGCACACCCCTATTGGGCCTGAGGTGGTGGTGTTGAGCCATCTTCTTGAAGACAACCCAGTGGCTTGTTAGGCCATTTCAAAAGACAGTCCCATTGTTGTGGTCTGGAATGAAGCACAAGTGAAACCAGGCAGGACAGCTGATATAACTATATAAATGTACATGTTCAGAGAATATAAATTTCTGCATTTATTGTATTGAAGGCAAAGGGTGAAAATTGTGTGATTCAAAGTCAGAGTCAGCCTGAGATACAGGATGAAATGGAAAAACCCCCCAAACGGTTCCAACGATCAAAATAAAGTATGGATGAAAAATGAATCCAGACTCATTAAATTAAAAAATTTCAGCAGAAGACAGAAGCATAAATTTAATTGTGATAAAATACTCCTTGCGAAAAAAGAACACAGAAATGAAGATGATTACAAGATAAGTATGAGGAGAAAGGCCATTCCATCCATCCATAAATATCTTAACAGGCTTCCCATTTTAGCATTCAGTCGTTTTCTAAACAATTCCATGGATTCTGCTTCCATTGCTTTATCCAGGACTTTTTTTTCAAATGTTGGTCACAATGTGCATGTGAAGAATTTTCCAATATCAGCCTTGAATTTGAACCTGTTGTCCTACTTTAAAACATCTTTTTAAGAGTACCCAAGGGACATGCTGGGTATCTAGTCTATTCAGGGACTAATGAGTTTGTCTCAACTTCCTTAGTTATTTCACAACCATTCATAGGAAGTAAAACGTAACACAAACACTCCTATGTGCAACACGTCAATGTCATCTGCCATTTTGTTTTTGGCAATTTGCATATCCTGTCCAACTGATTCTATATCTGAGCCCTCTTATTTGATTTCACTTTCCTTTCAATTTGGTATCTATGAATTTGAACTTTGCCTCGAGTTTCTGAATCAAAGTAACTAATGTAAAATAGAAACAACAGTGGTCCCAAAACCAAGTCTGAAGGCAACTTACTCTGAACTCTTTCAAACCACACATCCAGCCTCACCACTCCTCTAGCTAGAATCCAATATTTTTTACTCCTCAGCCAATTTCTAATTGAAAAAAACACATCATTTACAGATGTGGGGGTCACGGATTAGGCCAGCCTTTATTGCCAATCCCTAGTTGTCCTTCAGAAGGTAATGGTGAGTTGCCTTCCTAAACCCCTGCAGTCCTGGAGGTGTAGGTAGATTCACTGTTAGGGAGAGAGTTCCAGGATGTTGCCCCAGTGACAATGAAGGACATTTATAATAATAATCTTTATTAGTGTCACAAGTAGGCTTACATTCACACTGCAATGAAATTACTGTGAAATTCCCTGAGTCGCCACATTCCGGTGCCTGTTCGGGTACACTGTGAGGGAGAATTCGGAATGTACATTTCATCTAACAGCACGTCTTTCAGGACTTGTGGGAAGAAACCGGAGCGCCCAGAGGAATCCCACGCAGACACAGGGAGAACGTGCAGACTCCACAGAGACAGTGAGTGACCCAAGCCGGGAATCGAACCTGGGACCCTGGCGCTGTGAATCAACACTGCTTACCACTGTGCTACCGTGCCGCCAAAGTCAGGGTGGAGAGTGACTTCAGGGGAAATTGGAGGTGGTGGGGTTTCCAGGTACCTGCTGCCTCTTGTCCTTCCAGATGGTAGTGGTTGTGGGTTTGGAAGGCGTTATCCGAGGAACCTTGGTGAATTACTGCAGTGCATCTTGTAGATTGTTCACATGGCTGCCACTGTTCGTCGGTGATGAAGGGTTTAAATGTTTGTGGGAGAGGCTGCTTTGTCCTGGATGGTGCCGAGCTTATTGAGTGTTGTTGGAGCTGCGCTCATCCAGGCAAGTGGAGAGTATTCCATTACACTCTCGGACTTGTGCCTTGTAGATGGTGGACAGGCTCTGTGTGTGTGTGTGTGTGTGTGTGTGTGTGTGTGTGTGTGTGTGTGGGGGGGGGGGGGGGGGGGGGGGGGAGAAGAGATCAGGTGGTGCGTTACTCACCGTACGATACCTAGACTTTGACCTGGCCTGGTAGCCACAGTGTTAATATGGCTAGTCCAGTTCAGTTTCTGATCAATGGTAACCCCCAGGATGTTGATTTGGGGGGGGGGGGGGATTCAGTGATGGTAATGCCATTGAATGTGAAAGAGTGGTGGTTAGATCGTCTCTTGTAGGAGGTGGTCATTGCCTGGCAGTTGTGTGGCGTAAATGTAACTTGCCACTTGTCCAGGTCTTGCTGCATTTGGACATGGGCTGATTCATTATCCGCGGAGTTGCGAATGGTGCTGAACATTCTGCAAATATCCCTACTTATGACTGAAGGGAGGTCATTGATGAAGCAGCTAGGGCAGCACGGTGGCGCAGTGGGTTAGGACTGCGGCCTCACAGCGCCGAGGTCCAAGGTTCGATCCCGGCTCTGGGTCACTTTGAGTTTGCACATTCTCCCAGTGCTTGCGTGGGTTTCGCCCCCACAACCCAAAAGATGTGCAAGCTAGGTGGATTGGCCACACTAAGTTTTCCCTTAATTGGGAAAAAAATGAATAGGTTACTCTAAATTTTTTTTTTTTAAATTGATGAAGCAGCTAAAAATGGTTGGACCTAGGACATTACCCTGAGGAACTCACGTAGTGATGTCCTGGAGCTGTGATGATTGACCTCCAACCACCACAACCATCTGCCTTTGTGCCAGGTATGATTCCAACCAATGGAGAGTTTCCCCCTGATTCCCATTGGCTCCAGTTTATCTAGAGCTCCTTGATACCATACTCAGTCAAATGCTGCCTTGATGTCAAGGGCAGTCACTCTTACCTCACCCCTGGCATTCAGCTAATTTGTCCATCTCTGAACCAAGGCTGGAATGAGGTCAGGAGCTGAGTGACCTTGCAGAACCCAAACTGCGCATCCCTAAGTAGGTTATTGCTGAGTAAGTGCTGCTTAATGACACTGTTGATGACTCCTTCCATCACTTTGCTGGTGATGGAGAGTAGACTGACAGGGCAGTCATTGGCTGGGTTGGATTTGACCGGTTTCTTGTGTACGGGAAACACGTGGGAAATGTTCTAATTGCAGGGTAGATGCCAGTGTTGTAGCTGTACTGGAACAGCTTGGCTCGGGGTGTGGCACGTTCTGGAGCACAGTCTTCAGTTCTATTGCCGGGATATTGCAGTATCCGGTGCCTTCAGCCGTTTCTTGATATCATATGGAGTGAATCGCATTGGTTAAAGACTGATATCCGTGATGCTGGGGACCTCTGGGAGAAGACAGATACCGCAGCCATTCGGTACTTCTGGCTGAAGATTGTTATGAATGCCTCAGCCTTGTCCTTCGCACAGATGTGCTGGGCTCCTCAATCTTTGAGGATGAGGATATTTGTGGTGCCTTCTCTTCCAGTGAGTTGTTTAATTGTCCACCACCATTCACGGCTGAATGTGGTAGGACTACAGAGCTTAGATCTGATGTGTTTGTTGTGGTATCTCTTAGCTCTATTACTTGCTGCTTATGGTGTTTAATTTTTTTTTTAAATTCTTTTGTTTGACATACTAGTCCCGTGTTGTAGCTTCACCAGATTCACACTTCATTTATCGGTATGCCGGATGTTGCTCCTGGCATGCTCTCCAGCACTCTTCATTGAACCAGGGTTGATCCCCTGACTTGGTGGTAATAGCAGAGTGGGGGATATGAGGTTCCAAATTTTCGTTGAATACAATGACGCAAGCCGAGAATCGAACCCGGGTCCCTGGTGCTGTGAAGCAACAGTGCTAACCACTGTGCTACCGTGCGCCCCATGTAGGACAAGGACAGCAGTCACATAGGAACACCACCACTACCTGCAGGTTCCCCCCAGGCCACACACAATCCTAACTTGTAACTATGGGCACAATCTACCTGAATGGGAACAGAATCCCGTAGTGAGCGTATTTAACCGGGTGTTCTCAGGCGCTCATGGCGCTGAGAAACACCACGCTATTGAACTCCCATTAAGTAGACAGGAGGCACACCCCGACGAGGCCACACTTGGTCCCATTTTCGGCACTTCACTCGCCGGAACTCCTCAGTGCAGAAGGAGATCAGGATGCCATTTTTAAATTCCCCCCAAGCCCCAAGTGGGTCCTCAGGCTCTCCTGCAACTGCGCAGAGTACCCCCTGTGGCACTGCCAAGGTGGCACCAGTAGTGCACAGAGGGCAAGCACCTGGGGGCCTCCGATCCCCTGGGAGACCCCCATGAGTCTGGTCACTGTTTGTGGGGACCACCACTGATTGATGCTCCCCGAGATCTCCAAGGTGAGGAGGTTAGATTTCATCTCCTTGAGGAGATAGTGGGAGTGCGTATTAGAGTGAGACTAGCTGTCTCATTATGCAGATTTGCCAAAACGTATTCTGCCCAAAATGGGCGGGATTCATATTGCGACATCTCTCGTGAGGCCTGGCGAGACGGGAAGATCACGGAAGAGGGATCTCCCAGCATCGACCGACTGCATTGCACCACACTGTACTACCTTTCAGGTGTAATGCAGCCAGTAGATCACACCCGATATCAATGTCCGCAGTGTCACTGGATAAAAATCCTGGAACACATTTCCTAACATCACAGTTTGAGTACAAATGGACTGCAATGTTTCAAAGAGGCAGATCACTATCACCTTCGAGGACAATTAGGGATGGGCAATAAATGCTGGCTGAACCAGCAACAGCCACATCCAGTGAACAAATATAAAAAGTTGAACACTAATAGCTTGTAGTTACCATGTCTGTTTCATCACCTGCTGCTGATAATAGGATCATTATCCTGCTTCCAGCATAATGGTGCTTCTCCAGTGGCTACTATCCCTTTCATAATAGATCATCAGTGCCTCAGAAATCCATTCCAAGTTCCCCTCAGCACTCTGGAATAAATACCACCCAACTTTGTGGATTTATTGGTTTTAATTTTACTGGCCATTAGTTTTATATTGGTTAATGTCTGGCGAATGCATATTGTCCGTGAGTTTTCCAGTGAACACTTGGGAAGAGGGGGATTTAATAAGTTCAAAATACTTATTAAAATCAATAAACTAAATAGGAGTTTGCATTTCCTTTCTTTTTTGTCTCAAGTTCCCAGAATGATTCAGTGGGTAATCCTGCATGTTGGTGTGAATTGATCAAACAGATCAATGCTCCCCCCAGTAAAGCCAAAATTATAGGTCTAGCTCATTACTATTTCTTGTCCAAAGCAATTGCTTCTAATGTAGATGTTTCATTGAAAAGTGGCCCAATCTTTTGATTTTATTATGTTTGACAGCTGACAAATGTGTCAGACGTTTCAGTAATAGGGGCAGCACGGTGGTGCAGTGGTTAGCACTGGAAATACAGCGCTGAGGACCAGGGTTCGAATCCCGGGCCACTGATCGTGTGGAGTTTGCACATTCTCCCCGTGTCTGCGTGGGTTTCACCCCCCACAACCCAAAGATGTGCACATTAGGTGGATTGGCCATGCTAAATTGTCCCTTAATTGGAAAAAAATTAGTAATAATTGGGTACTCTAATAGAGGGGAGTTGAGAATTTTTGCACACTTATGGTGCCGACAAGTCTGGCAGTCACTGCCCAAAAGAGTAGTCGAGGCAAAAACCTATTGCACGTTTTAAAAAGTGTTCTGAAATGCACCTGAAGTACTGTAACCTAGTGGGCTACAGACCAACAGTTGGAAAGTGGGTTTAAGCTGAATAACGTTTTCACCTGGAACAGACACAATGGACTGAATGGCCTCCCTCTGTCATTAGTTTTTAATGATTCTGTCAGGTAGAGAGTGTTTCCTGCTTGATCTAGGGGGTCACAGTCTGAGGATACGGGGTAGACCATTTAGGACAGAGATGAGGAGAAATTTCTTCACCCAGGAGAATGGTCCTATGGAATTCGTTACCACAGGAAGTAGTTGAGGCCAAAACATTTTGTATGTTTTCAAGAAGCATTACTAAAAGCACTTAGGGCAAAGGAGAGCAAAGGATATGGAGGGGAGGGGGAGGAGGGGGGAACGGATGATTAGACATGATCATAGTGAATGGTGGAGCAGGCTCGAATGGCCGAATGGCCTCCTCCTGCTCCTTTTTTCAGTGTTCCTATCTTTCACCGAAAAAACCGCCAGAAAATCAAAATGTATAATTTGGTCAACTCCACAACAAAGAAAAACTGGAGAAGAGACTTTGCTAATTTTACAGGCTCTCTTTTTGGAAAATGCCACAAAGATTTGTGTTTAAATTTCTCCCGAAATGCTCACGATTTCTAATCTAATATTCAAAATATTTCTTCCTCCCCACTGATCTTTGCAAGCCACTGCACCATACTACTCAATGGCCACCAACAGATTAAATTACAATGCTAAATTTATAATGTACCGCTGTGCAGTGTGGGAACTCTCTGTATAAGAAAGCCATGTATTTTTCGTGAAGGAAGCAAAAAAGAAAAGGCACGTAACCATATTCCCCATCAAAAATTCATATAAACACTGAAGCCTGTCATCTACAGAAAGAACAGGAAGCAAGCCAACATAAAAAAAGTTACATGTACATTTCAAAATAGCTTACCATGTGAATGGTATGACTGGGTTTATGTTGGAACACTTCATCATCATCCTCACCATAGTTCAACGTCAAAGCTGCATATATTATCAAAATAGTTGTCGTAATCCAGGAAAATACAGCTGACACAATCATACAGCTCACCTAGGAGGTAGAATTCAAAGAATTCTGTATAAACTGCAGTTAATTCTAAATATTGCTGTTGATTATTACGAAAATTGACAGAATGCACATAACATGGGGATTAATGGGTTTCAGTTAGCTTTTGATTAGAAGTTTCAGTTTGTATGGACGTCAGGATTAACAGCACAAAGAGCAATTTAGAAATGTTACTATTATAATGAACAAATACTATCTGTTGAGAAATTAGTTTCTGAATATTGGTTTCAACACCACTTTGTATATGCAGTTTACAAGTCAGACAGACATTCGTGAAGACGAGTTACTGGATGCTGTTGCCAAATGTGTGGTAGAGCAGAGACGATTTTGAAAAGTTTATAAATTAGAAGCCAGAAGCGTATATGGGGAAGGGATTGGAGCTGGTTTTCCATATTCTGCAACTTTGAAATATCACTCTTGCAATGTAGGTAACATCACTGGCGCACATGTACAATTATTCATAAAATACAGGAAGAGAAGATAAAGGACTTCTTAGGTATTGCAAATGCACATTAGTCTTAATGCTGCAAACGTGAACTTCCACTGGAACCCAGTGAACTGTTCGATATATTATTCAAGGCAAATCATGGCTGCTTCAGCAAGTACACACCTCAATTTTTCCAAAAATACAAGGTATTGTAATACTCCCGTGGAGACAGCCAGAATATTAACCAAAAAACAGAAAATGGTGGAAATAGTCAGCAGGTTAGATAGCATCTGTACAGAGAGAGACAGCACATCTGTGTAGAGAGAGAAACAGAGTTAACCATTCAGTTCTGTGACCTTTCATCAAAACTGGGAAAGCTAGAGATGCAAAAAGGTTTTGAGCAAGAGCCAAGTCGAACAAGGACAAAAGATCTGTGTTAGGCTGAAAGGTTAGGAGATTTATTTTTCCTTTAGTCTCTCATGGGATTTGGGAATCAATCAGCATTTGTTGCCCATCCCTAATTTCCCTTGAACTGAGGGCAATTAAGAGTCAACCACTCTGCCATGGGTCTGAAGTCACACATAGGCCCGATCAGGTAATGACTACATATTTACTTCCCGAAAGGGAAGTGAACCAGATGGGTTTTTACAACAATCGATGATAGTTTCATAGTCACCATTACCATCCCGGAGATTAGTTTTATATTCCCAATTTATTAATTGAATTTAAATTCCACCAGCTGCCATGGTGGAATTTAAACCCCCGTTCCCAGAGTATTAGCTAGGCCTCTGGATTACTAGTCCAATATCACCACTACGCCACCATCTCTCCTAAAGATTCATTGACAGTGTGAAAGAGAATGGCAATGTGCAAGAAAGAAAAAGAGGTGCCTGATCCCTTCCTCGAACCACAACAGGGTTCCCCTCATCTTTACCTTCCACCCCACTAGCCTCAGCATTCAACAGATCATTTTCCACCATGAGCAGCATAATGCCACCAGCAGGCACATCTTCCCCTCCAGCTTTCCGAAGGGACCGTTCCTCCATAATATCCTGGTTTACTCCTCAATTGGCTACCAACACCCGTCCCCTTCTCTCAGCATCTTTCCATGCAAACGCAAGAGATGCAACATCTGCCCTCTACCTCCTCTCTCTTCACCGCCCAAGGCCCCAAACACCCCTTCCAAGTGAAGCAGCAATTTGTGTTTCCTTATTTCAATCTAGTCTGCTCAGTGGCGTGCAGAGGGGGGGGGGGGGGAGGGGGGGGGGGCGACGGTGCATTGGCCCCGGGCATCCATTGGATGGGGGCATCCAATCAGAGAAGGAAAAAAAAAAATTTTAAAAAAAAATTTTTTTTTTTTTTAAATTTAGATTACCCAATTATTTTTTTCAATTAAGGGGCAATTTAGCGTGGCCAATCCACCTACTCTGCACATTTTTTGGGTTGTGGGGGCGAAACCAACGCAGACACGGGGAGAATGTGCAAACTCCACACGGACATTGACCCAGAGCCGGGATCGAACCTGGGACCTCAGTTCCGTGAGGCGGTTGTGCTAACCACTAGGCCACCGTGCTGCCCCAGAGAAGGAAATAAGATAGTAATTTTAAAATTTCAGCGGTGATAAATCAATTTTTGGAGGCTCACCACACTGCAGAGGCAGTTGTTAGCCCTTTATTCCTTTAACATGGTATACCCTTTCTGTCTAGAGAAAATGGTCCTTTTCCCCATCCCCCCACACGCATGTGGATGATGTACGTGGTGCAACCATCAAAAGCAACAAGCAGACGTGGCTGTTCGTTCCTGCGTTTCCTCGAGTCATAACTCGTCTTTTCTTCAGCTTTTTGTGCATCTAGATTAGTTCTTTTACCTACTCAGGTCAGTGAATAGCTCTAGAACAGGTGCAACTACGGTTTTTATAGGTTTTTTGGCGATATTTAATGAAATATTTACGTGGGATGTAGTAAGAGTGAAGCCTGGATGATCAGAGGACTGCTATGGCATTTAAACTCGGAATAGGAGACATTTATTCCTTAACATGCTAATATTCGAATACAGATACCACTAATTTGCAAGTCTATGATATAAATTGCACAAAATTATCAGTGGAGAATCAGTGTGAAATAATTTGATACGAAGGAACAAAGAAATGAAATATGGTTTATCCGTCTGCAACTGACCGATTGTTTACCATTTTCTTCCCATTTTCTCATGCGTCTTACGGTTTTTGAGATAGAAAATGAAATGTTACAAGTATTTTGTGTACAACCGAGTGGAGCACAGAACAGGAAAAAAAAGAGGGCCAGAGTCGAAGAAGAGTCCCATCAAAGAGGGGCATTAGATGCATGGATAAAAAGAAGTAAAGAAGAAGTAGGAGAACCTGGAGAAGTAAAAGATGATGTGGGTGCAGAGAAGGATTTTTCTGATACGGATTCAGCTCGGTCAGAACATAATACTCTCTCTCCTCAGTCTCGTTGTCAGGATGATGATCCATGTGAAGAAAGTAAAGAAGAATTTTGCATATTTTTGCAAAGAAACGATTTTGGCTGTTTGAAGAATGATCTGTTTCCAGATCATTTGAAGATGACAATATTACAACATGGCCCTGAAAGATATCAGAATAAAAGTGGTCCATTTGCTGAGAAGGATGGGAGATCATTTTCCAAACAGTGGTTTGATAAAGTTTCCACAAACGGAGAAATTGTGGAGAGAAAATGGTTGTTATACTCTCCATATCGGAAAGCATGCTACTGTTTTGTTTGCTTTTTGTTTTCAAAGGAGCATTTGTCGTCTGTGTTAAACTTTGGAAAGGAAGATGGTTTCTCCACTTGGAGAAAATTTAATCCAACAATACCTGACCATGAGAAAAGCCCTTCTCATAGAGCTCACATGAGGGAATACCTGAACCTCGTAGTTCGACTCCATCATTCAACTACGATAGATGCTGAACTTCAACAGCAAATGTCTGCTGAAAAGAAAAGATGGAAAGCTATAACTGAACGGATTGTCGAGGCTATATCCTTTCTGGCAAAACAGAATCTGGCCTATCGTGGACATCGAGGAGAAGGAATATCTGGGTTATCAGAGCCAGGGGAGACAGTCAGTGAAAATACAGGAAACTTTCTAGCAACAATCAGACTTTTGGCCAAATATGATGACATCTTAGCAAAACACTTGCAGAGAGGGAAAGAGAAACCAAAAAGTGTCACCTACTTGTCCAACAAAATTCAAAACGAAATAATCAATCTTCTTGGTGAAACTGTCAAGAAAAATATAATTTCCGAAATTAAGGACGCAAAATATTTTAGCATAATGCTGGATTCAACTCCAGATATTGCCCATGAAGATCAGGTTTCTGAAATTCTGCGTTACGTTCATATTGATGAAAACAGAAAAGTAGAAATAAAGGAGACATTTCTGGGATTTTTTCAAGTCAACAAGAAAGATGCAGTCAGCCTGGTAAATAAAATTCAGGAAAAATTGGAAGAAGACAAAATTTCCATGAATGACTGTCGTGGTCAAGCATATGATAACGCAGCAGTTATGGCTGGAGTGAGAGGAGATGTTCAACAAAAAATTCTTGAAGTTAACCCAAAAGCTGTGTTTGTGAACTGCGAGAACCACAGCCTCAATTTGGCCTGTGTCCATGCAAGTGAGGTGCAACCTGTTGTTGTTACATTTTTTGGCAGTCTAGGAAAACTCTTTACTTTTTTTTCTTCATCTACTTCTCGTTGGGAAGTGTTAAAATCATTTGTCACTCGGACTGTGAAAAGACAGTGTGACACAAGATGGAGTTCCAGCCATGATGCTGTGCAAGTAATCCACGAAGAGTGTGACAACGTTATTGCAAGCCTTCAACACCTGCTGGAAGGAGAATTTTCAAGGGAAACTAAATCTGATACAGGATCGCTACTGAACTCTATTCAACAGTTCCCGTTTATAGCTTTATTAAATTTTTGGTACTCAGTTTTATCATCAGTGGATAAAGTCTCAAAACGTTTGCAGGATCCGAAAATGGGGTTCCATGAAGCTTCTTGTGATCTGAGAGGACTTATTCATATCTTGAATTTGAAGAATGATGAAATTATCCACAATGCAATAGATTTAGCCAATGAATATTGTGAAAATTGGGGAATACCAATTGTACGAACAAGGAGAAGAAGAATAATGCCTGGAGAGTCAGCAAGAGATAGTGGACTGACGGCACAAGAAGAAATGAATAGAGTAATGGTAGAGATTGTGAACAGATTAAAAACTGAAATTGAAGACCGCAGTGTCCGTCTTCAAAGACTCAGTGACCGATTTTCTTTTCTTCTGAACTTGAATTCAGGAGTGATTGAAGATGAACAAGAAAGAGAGAAATTAAAAAAGGAATGTTCAGACTTTGCAAATTATTATGACAATGATGTGGTTGCAATTCAGTTATATGACAAAATTATTGATTTTGTGATGCTCCTTCGAGCTGGAGGGAATAGAGTTCCCCCGATCCTAAAGATGCTCTGGAGTCTTTACTGCAGTATGGGAGGGATGTCTTTCCGACGCTGTGTGTTTCATACAGATTACTGCTTACAATCGCATTTTCAGTCGCAAGCTGTGAAAGGTCATTTTCAAAACTGAAATTAATAAAAACATATCTGAGGTCTTCTATGTCACAGGAGCGACTGACCAACCTGGCTTTAATAAGCATTGAAAAAGAATTTCTCACAGCTGATGTAAAAAGTGAAGTAGTTCAGGTGTTTTGTGACAGGAGGTATCATTTGGGGAAAAGAACTTGGAATAAATTTGATTGATTTATATTAAAATCGAATAAAGCGTTTATTTCATGTTTCATCTGTGTTTATATATTCAAAATGTTTTCCTTTCTCATAATATTTCTCAGTATATTAGGCCTTATACTTGAGTCTTTGGGGCATACAGTCAAGATTTGCCCCGGGCATCACCACACCTCTGCACGCCACTGAGTCTGCTGTATTCACTACTCATTATGTGGCCTCCTCTGCACTGGCGAGACCAAATGAAGATTAGGTGACTGCTTTGCTGAACCTCTCCATTCAAGACTGCAAGCATGACCCCGAACGTCCGGTGGCCTCTCAGTTTTCATCTTCCCCCTTGCTCTCACACTGACATTTCAGTCCTCAGCATACTGCACTGTGCTAGTGAAGCACAAAGCAGGTTTGATGAACAGCACCTTGTAACACTTTATAGCTTTCTGGGAATCGATATCTGTGCTCCAATATTGTTCCCTTTTCTTTGCTTGTTTCAGTATTTTACATTTCCGTCAGCAGCACCCCTGCATGTATCCAGCATCCGCAATGTTCTGCTTTCGGAATATTAACCACTAGCTTGTTTCAAAATAGGATTACATAGAACATACAGTGCAGAAGGAGGCCACCCGGCCCACTGACCCACATTAAGCCCTATCCCTGCAACCCAATAACTCCCCCTAAGCCCTTTGGACATTAAGGGCAATTTAGCTTGGCCAATCCACCCAACCTGCACATCTTTGGACTGTGGGAGGAAACCCACGCAGGCACGGGGAGAACGTGCAAATTCTGCACAGACAGTGACCCAGCAGGGAATCGAACCTGGGACCCTGGCGCTGTGAAGCCACAGTGCTATCCACTTGTGCTACCGTGCTGCCCATAGGATATTGGGCTGATCCAACAGATTGGCACAAGAGGGCCTTAAATTTAATTGAAACAGTTCAACACAATAACAACTGCCTCAGATGAGGAGAGAAGACAAAATGGTGCCCCTCCCTCCGGTCAACAGTCTTCTTATTCATCACTATCCCGACATCCTTTCCTTACTCACCATCGAAGGACAAACACATTTCTAGAGTTCATAGCATAGATACTGGTTGATCAGATGGATTTTCATGAGTGAGTAGACTGGGAGTAATGCAGCCATACTGTCACATGGATGGGAAATCCCCTTGAACACACGGGATGTGATTCTCCGGCCTAGTTATGCTCTTGCTCAAGTGAAACGAGGCTAGTGAATAGTGGGGGGGGGGGGGGGAAAGAGGCAGACACGAGAACCGCGCCAGGCGCCAAATAGTTTGCAATGCAACCGGCCCGCTCCCGAAGGTGAAACTGGGATCTTGCCGTAATGTGGTGAGAAACTAATTATCACCACTTATGCCCTATTTCCATACAATTAACGAGAGCCACCCTTATCCTACGGCTTCCCGTCATTCATCGGCCTCACCATCAGGTGGTCACGCTGGCGCCGATTAATACTCCTTTTGAAAAACGTGAACCTGGCGGGTGGTGCGGGACCCTCAGCTTGGGATGGGGGACCTTCCGCAGGGGTGGGCCAGCATGGGAAGGGGGCGCAACTACTCACGGCACTGCCATGCCAATCTCTGGATTGTTTTTACCCATTCTAGCGGCAACCCTTATCCCTGCCCGTCTACCCCACCAACCACCCACAACCCCCACCAACAGCCGAGGCCTCTGGCCGTGCGGCTGAAGGCTAGCACAAATAGGGAATTGGCAATCGTGGTTAATAACCACCCCAAGTGGATTCCCGTGGGTGGGTGGGCCATGTAGCATGTGGGAGTCATTGCCTAGCATCCCAATCAGACTGCAAAGCCTGGACACCGTGAGGCACCACTACACTCGCAGCAGCCAACATCCGAACACCCAGGGGATAGGACACAGCTCCAGGGCCATGTCCATGGCCGGAGGGTGGGGGAGTGCCACGGAAAGGGGACCATCACTTGGTCCAGGTAACGTTACAAGTGGGTGTCCGGGGCACAGGGTCTGGTGAAGGGAGCCCGCTGCGGCCGGGTGCGCGTGGGCAGGGTGTTCCGGGTTTTGGGGGGGGGGGAAAAGAGTGGAGGGTCCCAGCTGCGAGTCACCGCTGTCTGTCAGTCTGACATCCTCTCCCAATTCCTTACAAATATTGAACACTTATGGCAGAGATATTGAATGCAGAAGTTGCCCTAGTGGTGCTACCGGAGATGGCGGCAGCAGCAACGGATGCAGATGCTCGAGGCCGCGGCCTATGTGCTGGACCCCGCCCGCACAACTGACGACTCAGCCCCCCCTTCAGGCCAAGGAGGGACCCAGAGGGAGAGTATCACGACAGTCCAAGGTGTACAGGCGTCGCTGGTCATTTGAACAGATGACGGACAGTGCGTGTTGCAAAAGACTCTGCCTCAACAAGGAGATGGTGCAGCACCTGTGCCACGTTCTCGCGGACCTGGCACCACATGGAGGAGGTGGACACCCCCTCCCGGTGAGTGTCAAGGTCACCGCAGCCCTGACCGTTTATGCTACGGGATCATTCCAGGGCTCGAGGGGAACCTGTGTGGTATCTCACAGGCCACAGATGCATCCGACATGTCACGGATGCTCTGTATGCCCGGGCGGAAACTACATAATCTTTGACATGGACCAGGCCCAACAAGATGCTCGGCCAGTAAGTTTCTCCACCATCGCTGGGATGACCAGGTCCAGAGGGGTCAAGATGCCAAGAATGTCGCCCTGCGCTCACCGGGCCATATGTTAACAGGAAGGGGTTCCACTCCCTCAACATCTAGCTCATGTGCGACCACCAGATGAAGATAATGCACGTGTGTGCATGCTTCCCGGGGAGTGTGCACGACAACTACATCCTGAGGCAGTCAGTCATCCTCGGCCTCTTCGAGGAGCACCCCAGGGTGGGCGGCTGGCTCTTGGAGGATAAGGGGTACCCGCTGAGGACCTGGCTAATGACACCAGGAGGCCAGTGACTGAAGCAGAGATCTGATACAACAGGGCCCATGTGACCAACTGAGCTTTGATCGAACAGTGCATCGCAAGATGCTGTTCCGATGCCTTGGCCACTCCGGTGGTGCACTCCAGTACACTGCCCGGAGGGGCTGCCCGCTTTGTGGTGGTTTGTTGTGCCCTCCACAACCTCGCACAGCAGTGGGGCGACATGCTGGAGGTTGGTGATGAGGAACATGTGGCCACATCTGAGGAGGAGGATGAGGACGAGACGCCGGACCAGCAGGGCCTGGAGAATGAGAATGAGGAGGAACCGGTAGGACCAGCCGGAGGCTGTAGGACAGACAGCAGGGGTGAGGAGCAAGGCAAGCCCAGAGAGCCACTCAACCCCATTCACTTAGGACATGGCCTGGTCCATCACCCCCACTCCCCCCAGGATCTGTGTCATATCACTCCAGGGTGCTGGGATTGTGTCGGCACTGTAAAGGGCAGGGGGGTGATGATAACCCAGAGAGCCAAGTGCCGGTGCTCCTCAATATATACCATAGTCTGACCACTGACCGTCTGCGAGTGCTCACTCGCACCCATCACCTGACGCGGTGTGCCCAGGGATTTGGGCACTTGTCGATGGCACACGCACAGCCATGCCGTCCTGTCTTCTGTGCTGGCTGCGAGACGTGGCATCAGAGGGCTGGAACCCCGGGGAGCTGATGGTCACCATCCCCACTCCATGGGGTGGGCCCCCTCCTCCCGCTTGGTGCCCATAGGGCCCTGGGGTTCACCTTGGGATAGAGGGGAAGCTGGTTCGAGCTCCTACTGCCCCTGCATCATCCGGCTCTGCCAGCCCTGGCGGTTCCCCATGGTGTTGATGCCCACGGTGATGCTCCTCAGTGACTGGGCCATGCTCTGCAATGCCCACTTGTGACTGGGAAATGCTCCGCAGCGCTTCAGTCATTCCCATCTGAGAGCGCTGGCCTCTGTGTCAGGCATTACCGGTCCATCTCCTGCGCCCAGAGACTCTGGGACTCCTCCAAGTGGCTATGAATCTGCTGGCGTGACGCTGACTTCTCCCTCTGAATTTCCCGGCCGCTCCTTAATGTCTCTATCAGCTCCGGCACCAGACTGGGACCCAGCTCGGTCCTGGAATACTACAGACCTCCGACTGCTATCCGCCTGGGAATTCCTGCCTTCACCAGATGTACATCAGCAGCTGTATGGTACTCACCAGATTGTGCCCCAGAAACATGACCACTAACGTTTCCCACTGAGGTGTGTGTATTTACGCTGGTGGAGGGTGGGAATGGTAGCTGTGCCACGACTATTATGGTGGCATCCTCAGAGCTCTCCTCGGAGGTGGTATCCTGGAAGACTGGAGAGAGGGCCACCTGGGATGTGTCAGCGCCGTCAGCTAGAGGAACTGCGGTCAATGGGAGGGTTGTGTCAGTCAGTAAGGCAATGACAACTCACCTCTGACAGGTCCCTCGGGTGGAGCCCGGTGGTTACTCACCTTTGCGGCGTCCGCCAGGCTCCACGTGGGTGATCGCCTCGGCCACCCCAGTCACCTCCAGAGCATGTTGCTTGAAGGTGGTGAGGATTCTTATGGCCAGCACATCACCGCCAGTCTGGGCCCTCGCGGCGATTATGGGAGAGTTTTTCCTGAGGAAACACAGAGGACATTGTTAGATGGTTCACAGAGGTGGTGGTGAGGGTGTGAGTGTGAAGGGAGGGTTGGGGGAAGGATGGAGAGTTGAGGGGGGCGTCGGTGTCTACTCACTCGTGTTGCCCAGTGTAGGTCATTGATCTTCTTCCTGCACTGGAGGCCAGCACTCTTGGTCACACTCCATGCGCTCATAGCTGCCGCCACATCATCACAGGATCACTGGCTGCCCTATGGAGAACATTCCTGGACCCTCGGGGAATACAACATCCCTCCTGGTCTCCACGGCATCTAGCAGCTTCCCCAAGTCAGTGTCCCCGAATCTTGTCTCCTTCAAGCCATTATTGCAAACTGGCTGGGGTTGGTAAGTGCCGCTTAAGTGCTTCTCAAAATTGTTAGCTGGGGGCTGGCAAGCGTGGTGCCAGCGAGTCAGCTGACGAGCTTTCATTTGCGGCAAGAAGCCAGTGAGGCCTCGTTAAGTGGGCCAATTAACGTTGAATAGCATCGAGGGCCTCGCTGGGCTGAGCGCCAGGAAGCTTGTGGCATTTCCCGCTTGCTACAGCACTTGGAAATCTTTCCAGACAATCGCGCCCACAGACTCGGCCGTCCACCATCGAAAATGGAAACTGACAAATTGCTATTCTCACAAATGAGCTCAAGATGCGAGCAACCTGACAAAAATCTAAATCTTAATATCCAAAGCAACCCCTCAAGATTCAATGAGGCCGAATTTAAGAAGCAGCATCATTGTCTATTTTGACTTTAAAAGACTTTGCTTAATACTTTGAAAAGATTCCATTAAATCAACATATCTACTAAACCCAATCTATATATGCTCAGTTCTTCATGGATGGTGGGAAAAAAGTCATTGTTTAAAGTCTTGGGTATCCAAGCACATTCAAAGTTAAAAAGATAAAAGCAAATTACTGCGGATGCTGGAATCTGAAACGAAAGAGAAAATGCTGGAAAATCTCAGCAGGTCTGGCAGCATCTGTAGGGAGAGAAAAGAGTTAACGTTTCGAGTCCAATGACTCTTTATCAAAGACTGGGTGAATGGGTTAAAAGGAGCTGGTCACCTATTCACCCAGTCAACCAAGCACATCCAAGTGGTAATTAAAAAGGATTAAAATGAATAAGTGAACTAATGTTTTTTTAAATTCCATGATGTATATTATGCAGTTTCCCCTGAAAGACACTTACTAGAATAGGATTCTTTCTCTGAGAAGAAAATAACGCCAGAACCCCCGGAAAGGCCATTGCCTGAAAAAAAAAAATTCATCATTGATTCGTGGACTTTTTAAAAAAAAAACTGAAATCATTTAAAAAATTTATATTAAAAGTTACACTTAAAACTAAATTATTTTGGTTTTACCGTGCCAGTCCAGATGGGTATTCTAGTTCTACTAAGTACTGAGGATTTCCGAAAGATTGTATCCATAAAACCAGATACCACACACACTGCAGCACAAGCGATCTGCAGAATTCCCAGGACAACCATACCACGCTGATTAAATATGAAGTATCTGTAACGTGCCATTGTCTGAAGACAAAAACAAAAGGCAGGAGAAACAGCCAAAAGGCTCACTGAAGGTCAATAATTTTAATATCTGTAAGTTCAAACCAAAGTGATCTTCAATTCACAGCCTGGAAGGGGAGAGAAGAGAGAAAAAAAAAAGGGATTATACATCATGATTATCTACTTATACACTAAATTCCTGTGCGTTCATTTAGAATCACCAGGATGATCACTGAATTCTACAATAAATTATCAAAGCATTATGGAATAGCATAGAACAGGAATGAGGCCATTCAGCCCATCTATTCTGTATCCTCCTTCCATTGAATATTCCATTGACTCATTCCCATATTCTTGCAATTTTTTCCTCAAGAATTTATCCAATTTTCTATTGGAAAGTTACTGTTAAATTTCTTTCCAGCACTGATCAGACAGCACATTCTAAATCCTAATCACTCATCGTATTTAAAAAATAGTTTGTCCCTCATGTCGCTTTCTTTTTGGCAATCGCCTTAAATGTTTTGTTCTCTGGTTATTGGCCCTTCAGTCATTGGAAAAAGCTTTTCTTTAGCCGAAAATCAAATCTTTTTTCTGTTCTAAAAATGGTGAAAAATCTCAGTTTCTTTACACAATTGCAATCCCTCATCCTTGGAACCGTGCTAGCAAATATCTTCCATACCCTCTTCGAAGCATTTACATCCTTCCTGAAGTGTGGTGCCCGTAAATGAAGGCAACTGGGCCCAAGTTTTGTTTTAGAGATTTTTTACACAATTTCCTAGATTTTGTACTTTTATGTCCCTGAAAGTCCCTATTTATAAAGCCAAGTATCGATCCTAGACTTTATTAAATTTCTTTGTTAATCTTTCTTGCCACCTTCGAATATTTCTGCACAAACAACCCCAGGTCTCTGTTCTTGTGCGCCCCACCCCCTGTATATTGAAACAGTGGTCCTTGTACTGAACCTTGGAGAATACCACCATGCACCAGGCCAAAAGTAAATCAGCCATGTGAAGTACACCTTGCACTGACCAGCGCATGGATAGCACTTTTTAAAAAGCAGAAAAACAGCTTAAAATTCTTCAGAGGCACAATTAAAAAAACACCAAGCCAAATTAGTGGTAATCAAAAGCTTATTCTAAGAACTGAAATTTTAAAGAGGATCTTGAAAAGGGAGGGGGAGGGGACAGAGGTGCAGAGGGGATGGCTTAGACAGGTGTTGGCATAGCTCAAATGGTGAGACAAGAGAGGGGATGCAATAAGAGTCAAAAGAATAGAGAATCTGGTGGTTTAGTGGAGAGAGGGTGGGGCGGGGGGTTGCAGTGGAACATGGAAGAAGCTGGTGTAAGGCTGGGAGGAAGACAGACATACGGGAAAGATGAGACCATTAAGGGATTTTCACATGAGAGTGAAAGGTTGGGCGGCACGGTTGCACAGTGGTTAGCACTGCTGGCTCACAGCTCCAGGGACCCAGGTTCAATTCCTCGGGTGACTGGGTGGAGTTTGCACTTTCTCCTTGTGTCTGCGTGGGTTTCCTCCGGGTGCTCCGGTTTCCACCCACAGTCCAAAAATGTGCAGGTTAGGTGGATTGGCTAAATTGCCCCTTAGTGTCCAAAAGGTTAGGTTGGGTAACTGGGTTACAGAGTTAGGGTGAAGGCATGGGCTTAAGCAGGGTGCTCTTTCCAAGGGCGGGTGCAGACCCCAGGGCTGAATGCTTTATTCTGCACTCTTGTAATTATGCTTCCCCTTGGCGGTTTGCATTCTGATATCCAGACCAGGTTTCCCAATTGATACTTTTAAACAGTTTCCACTCCACTTTTCACAGTGACTCCAGACCAGGATTTTGCACAAACCGCTTTAGGATTTCTTTGTCTTAAAAGGCGTCTGTGCAAACTCTGAGATACAGTCACTGATTTACTCAATTATTTCAAATAATATCACAAACTGTATAATGTCTCACAGCACTGTAAAATCACTTCAGGTGCATTTCTCGTCTTCCCCGGAGCTCTGTGTCTCTACCGAAAAGGTTTCTGTTCTAGCATCTTAAACCTCAGACTTCTTGGAAACCTCTCTTTATTTCTCTAATTTCCTTAACAAAATGCTCTTTAAATAACCATTACCCCCAGGGTATGTTTTTTCTGAAGCAAAGCTGAGGCGTTCCTCTCTAACGATCTTTAAGACTTATCTGGATAGGCACATGAACAGATGGGGTATGGAACGATACAGGTGATGGAGGGCCGAAGGACCTGTTTCTGTGCTGTATTGTTCTTGGTTCTAAACCAACTACTTCTAGAGCTGTGAGAGCTGACTTATCTCTCACCATCTCTCAAACAGCTCTGGCTTTTCAGTTAAACCAAGAACAAAGGGAGGTGGCCTCTTGTCCCCTGCTACTGCTATTTATTAATCATGCTGTAGCCCTCTCTAATCACAGTTGGAACTTAACCAACCACCGGCATGAATCTAAAAATAGGTCCTTCCAGGCACAATTACATGAAATTAAACACATTTACAGCTACACCTTATTTCTAAAGTTTCCCAATGCAAATCTAAATCCCATAAAACTTTGTTAATTTTCCTAATCAATGCCTTGTAGCTACAGCAAGGCTTCCCTACATTTATTTCAGCCTCTTGTAATGATGCCAACATTCCGTCTGCCCTCCAAGTTACTTGCTGGACCTACATGCTAACTTTGTGATTCATGCCCAAGGGCACCCAGATCTCCGTACAAATGCAATCTGTTATCTTTCTCTATTTAAATAATATTTTGATTTCTGTTCTTCCTGCCAAAATGAATCTTATCCACATTATACTCCATCTGCCATTTTTTGCCCACTCACTTAACCCATCCATATCCCTTTCTAGACTCTGAATCCTCACAAGTTGCTTTCCTACCTACCTTTGTATAGTCAATAAATGTGGCTACAATACAGTTGTTCACTTTGTGCAAGTCATTAATAGTGATGGTAAATAGTTGAGGCCCTAGCACTGATTCCTGTGGCAATCCACTAATTATAGTTTGCCAACCTGAAAATGATGCACTTATCCTTCACTTATAACATTAGCCAATCATCTATCCATGTTAATGTATTACCCCCAACTCCATAAGCTTTTGTGCTGTAACCTTTTACATCAAACACCTTTTGGAAATCCAAGTACAGTACCTCTACTAGTACCGCTTCATCCACTCTGATTGTTATATCTCCAAAATCATCTAATATCTGTCAAACAGGATTTACCTTCTATAAAATTGGGTTGACTCTGCCCGATTGTATTATGATTTTCTAAATGCTCTGCTACTACTTCTTTAATAACGGATTCTAGTATTTTCCCAAATGACCGATGTTAAGGCTAACTTTGTCTCCCTCCTTTCTTGAAAGAGATGTTACAATTGCAGTACAATGCTGATTTATCTCAGTAAGTCAAAGATATTCCAACTAAAAATATTTATAGTTTGTTATTGTTGTATTTCATAGAAGATCTGCCCATTTGGATTATGAGAACCACAATAAGCAAGACCACTAATGTACAATTTGAGGAATTGCTGAACAAAATCCCCAAAACACCTGTAATAAGCCCCGAACCATGTTTATTTAATGAGAATGTGACATTATGAGTCACTGTAAACCAAACACACACTTGAACAATAATCATTCATAATCTCAATCAAAAGTCAGAATCGGTACAATATAAGCCTTGGAATTAATCTGTTCTTCATTTGAATCACCTTGGAAGACTAGTGTTAAAATTGCATGGCAATTATCAAACTTGTTTCCAGGCTCCAGTTTTATTTTACAAGTTGTGGTCAGTTTATCCCTAGCTACTCATATTAGAGTTTGTAAAACGGGAGCTTTGCACATGCAAAAGCCGTTTTAATTTTTTTAAAATTCCTTTTTCAGAGTTACAAAGCCCATGTGCGTAGTGGACAGGACAAAACCTTAATCCATCTCCTTGCTTTCTCCAAACTCCCAATTCAAATTCAAAATGAAGCCAATTCACGGTCTCCAATGAAAGGGACACACCAGATCCAAGCTGACAATAACAGGCATTGCACCGGATCTCGGGCTCAATCCTACACTCAATCTTCACCAAAAGACTGAGATGCGATGCACATGCACCACAGATAGGTATCAACTCCGCACGCGGTTTTCAATAATTTAAGCGGCCTGCTGAAAAAGTTTCACTTTAACTGAAACGACTGCAGTCAGAGCTTGTAGCCAATATCTGAAACAGATAGAACTGTACGTGTGGAGCCATATAAATTCTGAAATCAACACATTCAAATGTCATGAAGCTGTGGGCTGGCCATTAGAAAGCTTGAATGACAGTTCAACACCCACTATTCAAATTTAGGACCCTGACCAAAATTGTTTCACTTCAATAGCAGCAAATTGAAGAATGCCACAATTTAGCGACTTATTTGTATGGTTTGTATTGAATGATGGATGTCTCAACATAGCCGATGGAGAAATCTTTTTGTACGGGTACAACACATTGTTCCCAATGTACCCGATCTGTTACTTTTCCCTCCTTTTGTTCATACAGCAGTTAACCTGAATAATTACTTGAAAATATTTACTACATCAAATCAAAACTAAGTTCAGATTACATTAAAGTCTCCATGTATTGTTTTGATTGTAAACCAAGATTCAACAGCCAATCTGATACGTCCCTGGCTTCATTAGTGACATTAAAATACCAAATTCACACTTAATGTCGCAGTGGAAGCAGGTGGACTGATAATCCCAGGGAATGGTGCAGCGTGATTTGGTATAGCAGTCTCCAGGAACTCACCATTTGGTGAAATTACAGCACAAATAAAGTTGGACAATTCTGTAGGAACACCAGTGTAATGATATGTAGAATATTATTTGTTTATCATTTAATAACCGAACTACATAGATAGGTGCCATATGCACCTAGACTGAGATTCTAGCATCCAACCACAGGTGGCGTGGTGACAGGACTAGGTCACTGGAAGACAGGCCTCATGGAGATAGGAGGTAATCTCCTGGACAGCACACACAAAACAGAATCTGGACAACAAGTACAGAGCACAGTCACATATCGAGCAGCTCCTGAGTCAACAGTCATTAATAAGAGTTTTTTTTATCAATTTAGATTACCCAATTATTTTTTCCAATTAAGGGTCAATTTAGTGTGGCCAATCCACCTACTCTGCACATTTTTGGGTTGTGGGGGTGAAACCCACGCAGACACGGGGAGAATGTGCAAACTCCACACGGACAGTGACCCAGAGCCGGGATTAAACCTGGGACCTCAGCACCGTAAGGCGGTTGTGCTAACCACTAGGCCACCGTGCTGCCCTGTCATTAATAAGAGTTAACCATAGTTGTTTGTATTTGGTCGTAATATCTAACTGTGATCTTACATCAAAGCCCTTTAGTAATTTAGTTAATTAATAAACAGTTTTGTTCATTTACAATGCCGTATGTTCTCTGATCACTTCAACTACAAAGACCTCACCATCCGTGCACTCAGACAACATTACAACCAATAGACACTTACTGCAAATGTGACGTCTGTGAAAAATATACAGTGAAATGTTAGATTTGCACATTATTTATTATTTGATATGATTTGGTTTAAATGTTAACTCCTCCAAAATGTGTAGTTTTTGGTCTGTTTAAAACCATTGTGTTTAAATTAGAGACTGGAAGGAACCAATTGTTTTATCAAACAATAAAAGGATTTATATTAATAGCAGGAGCACTGAGATTTTAAAAAGCATTAATACAAAATCTTGACAGGCAGGCATAATTTCTATGTTTATCATGGAATAAAGCTGCCCGTTTCTTGCAGTTGTTAACTGCTGGGTGTGGGCATCTCATATTCATAATTGTCAAGTAATTACAGAACCAGGTTCAAAAACAAAATTTGAATTTGCACCAGTCAGTGTTAAAATTTAAGACCATAAGAAATAGGAACAGGAGTCTGCTCTGCCACTCAATAGGATCGTGGCTGATAAGACATTCCTGACGTCTACTTTCCTGCCCTTTCCCCGTAACCTTCGATTCCCTTACTGATCAAGAATCTATCCATCTCAGCCTTAAATATACACAAAGACTCCGCCCTCACAGCGCTTTATGGCAGGGAGTTCCAAAGACTCTCAGTCTTAAATGGGCACCCTTTACTCTGAGACTATGCCCTCTGGTCAGGGACTCTCCCATGAGGGGAAACATCCTTTCAGAATTTAACCTTAAGAATCCTCTGGATCCTCTTTGAAATCCACTATAAAGTAAGTATATGTAGGACGTTTAGAAAATTGTAATTTTGGCTAAGATCAAGCATCAGTTCAAGCCCAAGATGAGGTGCGATGCCTTTTCTTGTCAGCTTGGATCTTGTACGTCTCTCTTGTCGAGACCATGAATTGCATTCAATTTGAATTGTTTTTTGGAGCAAGCAACGGGATGGATTAAAGTTTGCCCCATCCACTCTGCACATTGGTTTGTAACTTTAAGGGTGGGAAAAAAATATTTTTTTAAAAACCTGTTGACGCTGCTGGTTTCCCACAAATTGAAGTAGAGCCTTTTTGACGATACAATAAGCAGGGTGGATGAAGGGGAATCAATGAATGTAATAAATTTTGACTTCCAAAAGGTGTCACATAAAAGATTAGCACACAAAGTAAGAACTAATGGTGGATGGGTAGCAGATTAACTAACAAGCGTGTCAGGATAAATGGGTAATTTTCAGGTTGGTGAATTACCACTGATTTGCCACAGGATAAAGTGCGGACATTAAGTGAGTGGTAAAAAAAAAAATTGGCAGATGCCCCATCTGGGAAATTAGTTTATAACAGAAAAGGAAAATATTATTTAAATGGAGACTTTTATTATAGAAGGATCAGGGTGTCCCAAGACATGAAGCACAAAATGTTAGTATGCAAGCACAACCATTAATTGGAAGGCAAATGGACTGCTGCCTTTTATTGCAAGGCGAATGGAGTATAAAACCTGACTTGCTACAACGCTATACGACATTGATGAGACTAATGTTTTGGTCTTTTTTTTAAAAAAAAGGAGGGATATACTAGGACTGGAAGCAGTTTACAGAAGATTCACAAGGTTGATTCTTGGAATTAAAGAGATTTTTTAATTGATTGATGGGATGTGGGCATTGCTGGCTAGGCCAGCATTTATTGCCCATCTCTAATCACCCTTTTGCTGCAGTCCATATGATGTAGGTACACCCACAACACAGTTAGGGAGGAGGTTCCATGATTTTGACCCAGCAACAGTGAAGGAACAATAATGTGCTTCAATGTCAGAGTGTTGAATGGCCTGGAAGGGAACTTTCAGGTGGTCGTGTTCTCATGTAATTGCTGCCCTGTCCTTCTAGGCGGTAGTGGTTGGGCGTTTGGAAGGTGATTTCCTGCAGTGCATCTTGTCGATGGTACACACTGCTGCTATCGTGTGTCAGTGGTGCAGGGCATGAATGTTTGTGGATGGTGTGCACCAATCAAGTGGGCAGCATTGCCTTGGGTGATGTCAAACGTCAGAGTGCTGTTGGAGCTACATGCACAGGCAAGTGGAGAGTATTCTATCAAACTCCTGACTTGTGCCATGTATATGGTAGACAGGCTTTAGGAAGTCAGAAGAGGAGTTACTTGCTGCACCATTCCTTGCCTCTGAGCTGTTCTGTGGCCACAGTATTTATATGGCTTGTCTAGTTCAGTTTTTAGTCAATGATAACCCAATGTTGAAAGTGACAGATTCAGTGACGGTAATACCATTAAAAGTCATGGGGCAATGGTTAATTCTCTCTTGTTGGAGATGATCATTCATGCCACATTAGGTGCCAGGCAATGTTACTCACCACTGAATATTGTCTAGGTCTTGCTGCATTTGGACATGAGCGGCTTCAGTAACAAATGCTGATGTACTAGGCTCTCCATCAGAGGATGGGAATATTTGTACAGCCTCCTCCAGTGAGTTAAAATTTTTTTTTACAGTACCCAATTCATTTTTCCAATTAATGGGCAATTTAGCGTGGCCAATCCACCTAGCCTGCACATCTTTGGGGTGTGGGGATGAAACCCACGCAAACACGGGGAGAATGTGCAAACTCCACACGGACAGTGACCCAGAGCCGGGATCGAACCATGGACCTCGGCGCCATGAGGCCGCAGTGCTAACCCACTGCGCCAACGAGCTGCCCTCCTCCAGTGAGTTGTTTAATTGTCGACCACCATTCACAGCTGGATATGGCAGGACTTAGATTTGATTCATTGATTGTGGAATTGGCTTTGGCTATCACTTGCTGTTTGGTATGCAAGTCATCCTATGTTGTAACTTCACTAACTACCTAATTTTTAGGTGTGCCTGGTAGTGCTTCTGGCATGCCCTCCTGAACTCTTCATGAAGCAAGGTTGATCCCCTGGCTTGGTGGTAAAAGTAGAATGGGGCTGTGCCAGGGTATGTTGTTACAGAGAGTTTAGTTGAGTACAGTTCTACAGCTGCCAATGACCCACAGTGCCTCATGGATTCCCAGTCTCAAGTTGCTAAATCAGTTCTGAATCTATCCCATTTAACAATGATAGTGCTACACAAAACACTGGAGGGATCATCATTGGAATAGTTTTCAGTCATGTGCACTGAGGTACAGCTCAAACAGATCATTTAGTACATGAAAAAAAAATACGTAATAGGGCAACACAAGGTACACAATGTAAATAGGTAGACACCGGAATTGGGTGAAGCATACAGGAGTGTAGTATTAATCAGTTCAGTCCATAAGAGGGTCGTTTAGGAGTCTGGTAACAGCGGGGAAGAAGCTGGTTTTGAATCGGTTTGTACGTGTTCTCAGACTTTTGTAACTACTGCCCAATGGAAGAAGTTGGAAGAGCGAGTAAGCCAGGTGGGAGGGGTCTTTGATTATGCGGCCTGATTTCCCACAGCAACAGGTGTAGATAGAGTCAGTCAATGGATGAGAGGTGGGTTTGTGAGATGGACTGGGCGGTGTTCACGACTCTCTGAAGTTTCTTGCGCTCTTGGGCCGAGGAGTTGCCATACCAGACTGTGATGCAGCCAGATAGGATGCTTTCTATGGTGCACCGATAAAAGTTGATAACAGTTAGTATGGACATGCCGAATTTCCTTAGTTTCCTGAGGAAGTATAGGCACTGTTGTGTTTTCTTAGTGGTTGCGTCGACGTGGGTGGACCAGGACAGATTTTTAATGATGTACACACCTAGGAATTTGAAGCTGTCAACCATCTCCACCTCGGCTCCGTTGATGCAGACAAGAATGTATATAATACTTCGCTTCCTGAAGTCAATGACTAACTCTTTAGTATTGCTGGCATTGAGGAAGAGATGTTGTTACACCAATCCACTAGGTTCTCTATCTCCCTCCTGTATTCTGACTCATCATTGTTCGAGATCCGACCCACTATGGTCGTGTAGTCAACAAACTTTTTCTCCATTAGGACCAGGGCCGGCTCAAGGGACCGGCAACTCGGGCAGTCGCCCGGGGCGCCATGTGCTAGGGGGCGCTAGGAACCCTTTACAAATGTTCAGTCATTGCTGTGAATTGCTGGTATAGTGAGATTTCTTTAGTGACTTTTGATCAAGTCCTCAACGGGAAGGGAAGACGCATATTTGCTTTGATGTCTGCCGAGATAGTGAAGCAAGCCCGGTTCTACATTTGGGTTCACATATGGAGGGGGGGGGGCATTGGTAAACACAACCAGCGGGCCTGCTGCTGGGACCACAGGGCTGCCCCGCCGCCTATAAATGTCAATAACGTCTTGTTAGAATCAAATGACTGTAGCACTCCACCACCTCTTAGATCAAAGCAAATCACTGAGGATGCCGGAGACGGAGACAATCTCCCCTCCTATTCCCCCACCCCACCCAGAACAGACAGAACAATCTCAGCAGGTCTGACAGCCTCTGTGGAGACAGAGATCTGCAGATGGGATTAGCTTTGTATTTGCAGTTCTGCTTCCCGTTCACTGGACGAAGAATGATCCAGACTCCAAACCTTAGCTCCGAGGTTCTCTCTCCACTTCGTGTGACCCCCCCACCAAAAAAAAAGGTTAAGAGTTCCAGTCGCCTGAATCAACAGCCTTGGCTCGGGGAAATACTAATTCTGTTGTAAGAAATCTGCAACAACAACAAACATATTGACCAGACAAGAGAACAAGGTGAAGTGATTCTGTCAGCGGAGATTCCCTCTCTGGACAGGGCAGACAGGTTTGGGGGTGGTGTGGTTGAGGGGGGGGGGGATAATTCCCTGAATTATACACTGTCTCACCCAATGAGTAGATTCACCTGAGGAAGGAGCAGTGCTCCGAAAGCTAGTGATTGAAACAAACCTGTTGGACTTTAACCTGGTGTTGTAAGACTTCTTACTGGACTTTAACCTGGTGTTGTAAGACTTCTTACTGTACTCATCCAATGAAGAAATAGAGAAAAAAAGCCCCCCTCCCCCTCCACACCTATCAATAATATAATTCACCATGATTGGAAAATAAGAATTAATCACAGATGCGTGATATTTGGTGTGTTAACCATTAATAAATCACATTTTCTTACTGTCGTTAATAATTACAGAGAAATGGACACCAATTTGTAGCAATCTGAGTTCTGGCAGAGAATTCTGTTTTGTCATTGGGAGGAGAAGGTAACAATGCGGCGTTGCTGCACTTCGGGCATTTCAAGGTCCAGGGCAACGACTCCCACCAAGTGGCAACTGACCTTACCCCGGTCTTGCTGTTTGCCAATCAGCTCCCTAACTCGCCAGAGAAACCAGAGCTTCACCGGAGCGCCGGCGACGCTTCAGCTGTCTGTCCTTTGAAGTCTCAAAACTCTTGCGAAACTTTGCTCCAACTTTTTTTCCCCCCTTGACCACACGCCTGAGACCGTTTGTCGGTGCAGAGGCCAACAATCACGAGTTCGCTTCAGACGTCCTTTTGCAGCCGCGAGAAGGGAAAAGTCTGACATCTGGTTAAAGTTACTGAATGTGCAGCACATGCATCTGAGGGAGAAGGTTTCGCGGATCGTCGCTCGGGTGATTCAGAAACATTTCATTTGTTATCAATTGGACAGCGTTCGGGTCCTGTCCTGACCATCATGGTATGTTTTGAGGGGCAGACAGTTTTTGTTTTTTAAATGAGAGACAGGTTAGTTGTGTACACAGTGAATTGAAGATCGGTCCTGGACAGAATATAGAAACGAAACAATTTCTACCCATTAAAAGTTGTGAGGCTAAATGTGAACTATTTGCCAAATGGCTCTGGGGTGACTCGTGTGTCCAGCAGTGGGTCCGGGAAGCGGTTCGCGTTACTGTACAGAGTGGCTGAGCTGTGAACGCCGCCAGGTTGTATTGTAACTGCTGAATTTTGAAACTCTTTATTCTACATTTTCAGTTTTTCTCCTTGTGAAAATTTTTAAAAAATTATACTTGTAAGGGCGCCGAAGTTCAGCTTGCCCGGGGCGCTAGCAACCCTAGGGCCGGCGCTGATTAGGACTGTGCTGTGGTTACTCCTACTAGTTGTTTTATGAAGAAAGATTGACCAGGTTGTGCCTAAACCCACTGGAGGTTAGAAGAATGAGAGGTGATCTTATTGAAATATATCAGATTCTAAGGGGGCTCCACCGGGAAGATGCTGAGAGGATATTTCCCCTCATTGAGGAACATGGAACTAGAATAACAGGGCACCTATTCGGGGCAGAGAGGAGGAATTTCTTCTCTAAAAGTTGTGAATCTTTAGAATTCTCTATCCCCAAGAGGCGTGAAGGTGGAATCATTGCATATAGTCAAGTCTGAACTAGACAGAAGTGAGGGTTTTTCAGAGAATCAGCAGTTTACGGGGAACAGGCAGGAAACCGGAGTGTAGGCTAGGTATTGAATGGTAGAGCAGGACTGCCTACTCCCTTTTCTATGTTACGTTCAACTTTGATAAAGAGGGTGGCATGGCGGCGCATTGGTTAGCACTGCTGCCTCATGGCACCGAGGTCCTGGGTTCGATCCCGGCCCCGGGTCACTGTCCGAGTTTGCACATTCTCCCCATGTCTGCATGGGTCTCACCCCCACAGCCCAAAAATGTGCTGGGTCAATGGATTGGCCACACTAAATTGCCACTTAATTGGAAAAAGATCATTGGCTACTGTAAATTTTTTTTAAACTTTGATGGGTAATATCACTTGTAAGAATTGTAATTGAAGAAGTCGAGGAAAAACACCCTTATAATTCAGGGCTTCATGTCTTTTCACAGAAACCTCATGAAAAAACAATTACTTTACCATTTAAGACTGTTTAGACAAATTTACTGAGCTGAGCTTAAGAACCTTGTGGCCTTTTAAACAGTTTAGTATTTGCATTTAGCCTCTGTCCAAGTTCCATAGAACCATAAGAGTCGAGGTGTAGGAGGCTATTCAGCCCATCAAGTCTGCATCAACCCTCCGAAAGATCACCCTACCTAAGCCCACGCTCCAGCCCCATAACCCCACCTAACTTTTCGACATAAGGGGCAATTTATCATGGTCAATCCACTCAACGTGCACATCTTTGAACTGTGGAAGGAAACCGCAGTTCTCGGAGGAAACCCACGCAGACACGGGGAGAACATGCAAACTTCCCAGAGTCATCCACGGTTGGAGTTGAACCTGGCTTCCTGATGTTAGGAGGTAGCAGTGCCATCGTGCCACCCACTTTCCTTCCTTTCAAAAAACTTCCCAGGTTGTTCAAAGCTCACTTTAGGTTTGAGCATGAACCGCATTGTTCAAAGTCAGATGAGACATTGTACCAAGATTTACAAGCAGGCTGCATGCATATAACCATTTGGTGTAAAGAAACAGATGACAATATAGCCCTTTGCTACATGTTACCATTTCCAAATGAACATATTGTGCAGGTCCGATACTGGGAACCTAATATTGCTTATTTGGAAGGTTAAACAAATAACATGATATACCACTGTCACATCGAAATATCTCAAAAAGCTCACCACGTAAAACACTTTGAGGACTTATGTAGTCCAACACAAACATCACCCATGTCCCACAAGTGAAAAATTAAATAAGTGACCTTTATTATTTCTTGTTGGTATTCGGAATATTATAGAATGAAACACATTTGACATTAAATATTAGGTAGTATATTTTTTTGACCGTGCTACTAAAAATATAAAAGGTAGCCAGATAGATGTGAACAATAACAAAATAACATGTTTACCTGTTGCACTAGGATTGCTCGATGCAAAGTGTTCAGAAATTCCGAGCGACTTCTTGACAATCGTTTATAAATATATATCAGTTGACTATTCACTACAGAACCTCCTGGGGGGAATAAAATGATTAAGCTTGCTGTTATTGATCCATCCTGTTACCACTGGATTGCAAAAGGGTGGGGGAAATTTGACTTTTAAAATAGCTTGCTGTTGTTATTTGTTCTCCTCCAGTCAGGCACAAAATTGCAGTAAAGCAGCCCTGGGACGGTGCATGAACATCACAAGAAACATTCACAAAAACAAATTTCACAAAATAATTTATTCCTCCCTCGAAGACGAGCCCAGCTTCACCCACTTACCCCAGCCAAGCACCCATCCCTTGAATCCTGGACTCTTACCTTCGGAGCGTGAGCATTTTCCTCCGCCTCAGAAAACACACACATCTGGATGGTAGAAAACGTGCCTCAAAAGGTCCCGGCGCGACACCCTGGACACCCCAGCTCGAGATCCCCGGACACCCCAAATCCCTGCCACGACACCCCAACTCACCGCCATGACACTGGAGAAGTCGCTCCCTTTACCCCGATGTATCGACAAGCAAGTACCGCGCAATTAACTCACCAGCGGCGCAGGTTTTAAACAATGTTTACTTCCTTCTCAATTTCACCACGTTTTTCTTGAAATTGCCTGTTCTTCTCGGAGAAGCCGAAGTTCTGTTCTCTGGTCTGGTGCAGCCTGTCTGGCCTCCATTATGAAGACAGGTGGAAGCAGCTCAGCAGGATCACCTCATCTCATTAACCCTGCCCAGCCCTCTGCCGTCAACAGCCTCCCGCCTCCCAGTCCCTTCATTCTCGGATTTCTGGCTTATCTTTCTACATTTCTGTTTTTGTTTCGGTGGGGGGAGCTGATAGCTGAAATAACTTGTTACTAATACATAGGCTTATAAAGTGCAGTTGTGTTTTGTCCCAACCATCTCTCTATTGGTGTTGATAGTACCACTCTTTTGTAGTGAACTCATTTGCCTAGATTCTCACAGATTATCTAAAGTCAAGTCCTCCGCATTAATGACCATAGAAGTAATTGTAAGTTTTGTAAAATTCCTTTTTTTTTAAAAAAGGTTTCTCCTTTCTAAGTGTCATGAATGACATACCGTTCCTGGGTGGGGCCAGCTTCCTCCCGGGCCTTTGCCAAGCCCGCCCAGGAAGGATACTGGAGATTTATTTTCCAATGAGGGCGGAGAGATAGTTTGATGTGGCCTTTGGAAATGTTCGGAACGTCTCTGCGGGAAGTGCAGTCTCAAAGTCCTATCCCTATACCCCATGGTGATGAATATTAAGGCCGTTTTGAATTTGGCACTGGGTCGCCACAGACCATTGGGGATCTGGGGTGGTCCAGTGCAGCATAAGCAGGAATATCACGCACGGCCATTCTCTTCGTTCCCCACTACAAACCCCACCTCCTACCTACAGGCTCTATTCTGCTCTCCGGGGCTAGAGCCGAGGTCGAGTGTATGGGCCGAGGTCGAGTGTTCTTGCGGTGGGTCGGTGCAGACTTGATGGGCCGAATGGTATGTTTCAGCACTAGGGATCCTGTGGAAGGCCGAATCAGATTGCAACATTGGTGTAATTTGACCATGAGATGAGCTTTGGATTATATAACTATGCCACCCATCACCTATTTCTAACCTCTGTAAAATCACCCAACTCTTGCCTCAACCTATCTGCTGCTGCAACCCTCATCCATGCCTCAGTTACCTTTAGACTTGACCACTCCAACCCACTCCAGGCAATTCTCCCACATTCTGCCCTCTGTCAACTTGAGGTAATCTAAACTTCGTTTGGCCATGTCCTTGGGTGCGCAGAATCCCCTTCACCCATAACCCACGTGCTCGCTGACTTCCAGTCGAGCAATGCCTCAATTTTAAATTTCTCATCCTTGCTTTCAAATACTTCCATGGCCTTGTCCACCGGCAGCACAGTGGTTAGCACTGCTATCTCACAGCGCCAGGGACCCGGGTTCAATTCCAACCTCAGTTGAGCGTCTACGTGGAGTATGCACTTTCTCCCCGTGTCTGCCTGGGCTTCCTTCAGGTGCTCAGGTTTCCTCCCACAGTCTAAAGATGTGCAGGTTAGGTGGACTGGCCATTGTAAATTGCCCCTTAGTGTCCAAAAGTTTGGGTGGGGACACAGGGCTAGAGCAAGGATTGGGCCTAGGTAGGGTGATCTTTTGAACAGTCAGCCCAGATTCGATGGGTCGAATAGCTTCCTTCTGCACTGTAGGGATTCTGTGATTCCCTGAATTATCTTCAAATCCCACAACCCTCTGATATATATGCACTCATCTAATTCTGGTCTCAAGTATCTCTGATTTTAATTTCTCCATGAGGAGCGGACTGTGTCTACAGTTGCCTGCGTTCTCTAAGCTTTGGAATTTTCTCAAATTTCTTCACCTCCCTCTTTTTAAAAAAAAGAGATTTTATTCATGGCATTTTCATATAAACAAACAAAAGCAGAAGAAAAATCATACATTATAAATAACCAACATCCACTCCCTCCCCATTCCCTAATACGGCCCCTTCTCCCATCCCCATTTTAACCGCCTTACCTCCACTCCACCCCCCCCCCCCCCCCCCCCCCCTTTCGCTGACCCCTCAATCCTTTTTAAAGAAATCAATGACTGGCTTCCACATCCGAGTGAACCCATCAACCAACCCCCTCAGGTCAAACTTGACCTGCTTCAGGAATTTCGCCCGGTTGCTCACCCACACCTTCCCCATGATCCTCACTTTTTGTTTTCTGGAGTGGTTCTCCAGCTCATCCACTTTCTCCTTCAGCCTCTTTTGTGTCTCGCTCATCACCCCCATCTTCGCCACCAATGAGGCCAACTGCTCCTCATGCTCCCCCACTGCCTCCTCCACTTTCTGGTTCACCCTGCCCTGGGACTCTAGCCTCTGCTCCACTCTCTCAATCCCCGACTTAATGGATTCCACCACTTTGGCCAGGTCTTCCAGGGCCCCTTTCCTCTGCTGACTGAACTTTGCGTTCAAAAACTCCACTAGCTGCTCCATTGACCACTGGGCGGGCAGAACAGCCCCCTTGCCCTCTTATCCTGTGGCACACCACGAAGACTCTTCTGTTCCAGCAGCTCTTTTCTTCTCGCCCCACTCCTAGTTTGTGGATCCATTCACCAGCCATACCAGAGGAGTAACACCTTCTACAGGCACTCCTGCACCTCTTGCACTCAAATGCTTAACCCTTCGGATGAGGAAAAGACCGAAAACAATCCGCCTCGAGTGGGAGTCACCAAATGTGCGACCACTCTCTCCATGGCCGCCACCAGAAGTCATCCCTCCCTTTCCCTCTTTAAGATGCTCCTTATCTCATTGGGTGAGTTTTTGAAAATCTGCTCTGATATTACCTAATGTGGCTTTATAATGATTTGATGAAGCATCTTGGAATATTTACAAAACATTAATTGTGTTATATCAACACAAGTTGTTGCTGAGTGTCACCCAGAGCAGTTCCATCAAAAAGTGATTTCATGGACTCCTAGTGGGGCAGTGCTCAGTTATCCCATAGTTAATTAAAAACAGGAAATCATAATGGTAAATTATATTCATCGTGGAAAGGCATTTCTTTGTCATGACAAATCAACATTTAATTAGCACTATCATTAAATTATTATTTTGTTTTTATTGTATCCAAATATAGAATCATTGGCTACACCCTTCTTGCAAGTCCTTATTCAGTTCTGCATTTAGCTCTTTCAACTCCTTTTTAAAAAATAGTAGTTCTCAATAAGTTTCTACAGGAATCATTCGTAGGTGTTGCGCGAACAAAATAAATTAACTTCTAGTTTGAACCCAACATCAATGTTTTTATAAATTTATCTTTTGCATGGTAACTCAACTCAGAGTGCCTCACAGGAGCTGTGTGAGGAGATCTTAGAGAATCTTAAAGGTGGAAAGGTGGGTGGAGGCATAGGAAGGGAATTCCTGAGCTTAGGGTCTTGGCAGCCAGAAACATGGTCCTCAATGGTGGAGCAAAAGGCTCCAGAATTATGGAAGATTACAGAGATAGGCAGGAGCAAGGCCATGGAGGATTTGGAAAGAAGGATGACATTTTTAAAAAATCAAGCGGTTTCTTCACCTGGAGCCAGAGTTAGGTCAGGGAGCGTAGAAGTGATGGGTGAATGGGACTTGGTGAGAGATAGGACACGAGCAGCAAAGTTTTGGATTCCCTCATGTTTAGAGGGTAGAACATGGGAGACCAGGCGTGCGTTGTTTTGTGTGGTCAAGTCTAGAGGTAACAAACACATAAATGAGGGATTCAACAGCAGATGAACTGAGGCAGGAACAAGGTCATGTTACAGAGCTAGAAGAAGGCAATCTTAGTGTGTCATCGATATGTGTTCATATTGGGGACAAATATTAAAAAAAAAATTTTTTTTTTAAAAAGAGTATCCAATTATTTTTTTTCCAATTAAGGGGCAATTTAGCGTGACCAATCCACCTAACCTGCACATCTTTGGGTTGTGGGGGCGAAACCCACACAGACAAGGGGAGAATGTGCAAACTCCAGACGGGCAGTGACCCAGGACCAGGGTTCGAACCCTGGTCCTCAGCGCTGCAGTGCCAGTGGTAACCACTGCGCCACATGCCAACCACCTTGGGGACAAATATGGCACCAAGGTTGCGAACTGGTCCAGTCTGAGAGTTTTCAGAAAGAGGCGTGAGGCAGGCGAATGGAATTTGTGTTATACCAGAGGACAATGGCTGCAATCGTCCCGATATTTAACCAGAGGAAATTTATGCTCCCATAGGTGTTGCAAAAGCAGCAAAATAGTTTATAAACAGGGGTTGTGCTCAAATATAGCTGGGTGTTGTCAGCATTCAGAAAGAAATTAACTCTGTTTTCAGATGACATTGCCAGGGGGCAACATGCAGATAAGAAATAAGAGAGAAGTGCCAAAAACAGAACCTTGTGGGATACCAGAGGTAATGGTGGAGGAATGTGAAGAATACCATTGGAGGTGATTCTCTGGTTATGCCTGGATAGATAAGAACATAACCAGGTGAGTGCAGTCCCACCCAGCTGCACAACGGTGAGAAGGCATTCAAAGAGGATGCTGTGATCAGCTATGCCAAATGCCAGATCAAGAAGGACATTGGTAGGTGATCTTGTCACAGTCCTGTAGATTGTTATTTGTAACTTTGATAGGAGTCATTTAAATACTGTGGCAAGGCAAGAATCTGATCGAAGATTTTTTATGATTATTAATTTTTAACAACATAACCATATAAAAACAGATGTTAGAAGTTACAATATAAAAGAAACACGACCAACAGTATAGACCACATCCAAAAAACCCACCCTCCCAATCATTAAAAGTAACCCTCCCTAACAACTGACGGTAACTCCTCAACCAACCCACTGACGGCGTATTTTAAAAAAAATATTTTTATTCAAGTTTCCCATTTTATACATAATACAAAACAACCAAACAGAACCCACCCTTCCCATCGACAACCCCCCAGAACCTAATAACTCCACTCCTTCCAAAGACAATTAGCAACTAACAGTGGCCAACTCTTTGAAATATACACTAACCGGCTGTCATCCTCAATAAAACCCCTCAATTGCTCCTCCCACAGTGTACTTGACTTTCTCAAAGTATAGGAACTCCATCAGATCTCCCAGCCACACTGGGTGGGGAAGCTGAACTCTACCCCATCAATACTTGCTTCCGGGCAATCAGCGAGGCAAAGGCCAGGACATCAGCCCCCGCACCCTCCTGACACCTCAAATATGGCCACTGAGGAACAGGGCTCCAGCCCAATCTTCAGAATCACTGAAGGAGACCCAAAAACCTACAAACTTGGGGCAACACCAGAACATGTGCACATGGTTGGCTGGACCTCCTGAACAGTGCTCGCACTTGTCCTCCACCCCTGCAAAGAACCGACTCATCCTGGACCTAGTCTGCTGTACCCTATAAACTACTTGGGAGTTGGATTAAACTAAGCCTTGTGCACAAGGAGGTGGAGTTTACTCTCCTCAGGACCTCACTACAGACCTCATCATCCAAAACGGGCCCCAAATTCTCCTCCCACTTGGCCTTAACCTCCTGCAGCGATACGGTGTCCTCCGACATTATCCATCCATTGATATCCGAAATGCTCCCTTCCTCCGACCCCGCGAGAGAAAGAACCCTCTTCATTAGCGAGGTTAGCGGCACGATGGGGAATGTAACGGAGATGTTTGTAAGCATCTGAAAGAGATCGCGAGAGCCCAAACTTCTCCGACATTTCCTCAGAAGTGGCAAATTGCCCTCCAAGAACAGATTCCCCACCTGTTTTCAATCTCTTCCGTTCCCATCCCCCCAAAAGTGGCATCCAACCTTGCAAGCTCGAAGAAATGATTTGCACAAATCGGGGAAAGCTTCTATACAGCCCCCAATTTAAAATGCTGTTGCGATTGTCCCCATATCTTCAAAGTGGAGACAACTATCAGATTTGCCGGGTGTTTGGGCAGCATGATAGCGCAGTGGTAGCATTGCAGTCTCACGGCGCCGAGGTCCCAGGTTCGATCCCGGCTCTGGGTCACTGTCTGTGTGGAGTTTGCACATTCTCCCAGCGTTTGCATGGTTTTCGCCCGCACAACCCAAAGATAGATACATAGAACAGTACAGCACAGAACAGGCCATTCGGCCCTCGATGTTGTGCCGAGCAATGATCACCCTACTCAAACCCACTTATCCACCCTATACCCATAACCCAACCCTCCTTAACCTTACTTTTTAGGACACTACGGGCAATTTAGCATGGCCAATCTACCTAACCGGCACATCTTTGGACTTTGGGAGGAAACCGGAGCACCCGGAGGAAACCCACGCACACACGGGGAGGACGTGCAGACTCCGCACAGACAGTGACCCAGCCGGGAACTGAACCCTGGACCTTGGAGCTGTGAAGCATTTATGCTAACTACCGTGCTGCCCATGTGCAGATGTGCAGGCTATGTGGATTGAACACACTAAATTGCCCATTAATTGGAAAAAATGAATTGGATACACTAAATTTTTTTTAAAAAAATTTGCTGGATGTTTTACTGGTCAGAACAGGAGCGAGGCCTTCACTAATGCCTTCAAACCAGACCCTCTACACAACTTCTGATTCCACCTGCTCCCAGATCACTACACCAACCCAACACCTTCTCTGCATTCACTGCCCAGTAATAAAATATCAGGTTCAGCAACACCAAGCCCCCGACTGTCTATCCCTCTGGAGGACTGTCCTTCGAATGTCACAGCCTTGCCCACCCATATGGATGTAATCAATTTTCGACTCCCCCAAAAATGGATTGAGGGAGACAGACCAGCAAACATTAGAGCAAGAACAGAAATCTTGGCAAAGTGTCAATCTTGACTACCAAGGTACCGGACAGTGTATTTGACCTTTTCCAAATTCAAAAATTCCATGAGGTCACCCATCCACACCGAGACATTGGGCAGAGGAGGAGACCTCCGCCCAAGCAGAACTCTCCTCCGGGCTATTAACGAGGCAAAGGCAAGAACATTCGCCTTCACCCTCATCTGTAGCACCGGAGATTCCAATACCCCGAAAATAGCCACCAAAGGTCAAGGCTCCAGTTCGACATTAAGAATTACTTACATGTGGTTAAAGAAGGGGACCCAAACGTTTAACAACTTGGGACATGACCAGACACATGAGTGTGATTAACCAGCCTCTCAAGACACCATTCACACTTGTCCCCCACCCCCTGAAAAAAACCCTACACATCCTAGCATTGGTCAGATGTGCCCTATGTACCACCTTAAACTGGATCAGGCTGAGCTGCACACTGGACGACGTGGAATTTACTATGTGAAGGGCCTCAAGCCACACCACCTCATCCAAAATAGGTCCCAGTTCTCCCTCCCATTTTGAAAGGATGGTGTACTATGGATACGCCCTAATAAGAGTATTATGTTCAGGTGCAATAATCAGAGGCTCATTTGCAAAAAGCCAAACGGGACCTCAGATAAATGCTATCTGAGTGCCACCATAAAAGGGGATTGGTGGGGATTTTCAAGCAACAGGTGCTCCGAAATTGGCTGTATTACTAATAGCCTCGAGAAAGGATTGGAACTTGGGCGAAGGTGCCCCTGGACACTCAGAGGGTAATTTTGCCCTATTTGAGATCAGGCAGGACAAAAGCCAGCATTATACACATCTCACTCCATTTGTCCTCTAGCCACCCCCAGACACAAAACGGATTAGTATTAAGACACAAAGGGAAAACCCTGTACGATAACATCCACCACAAATTGGTACCTGTGGTGGTAGATATAGCTGGGACCCAATTACCAGAGTGATGCTCTCCCCAACTTAAACGACTACACCTCCATTTGATCCGCAGACTGTTAGGATGCAAGATAGGGATGGATAAGAGACAGGACAGGGTCAAGAGGGGACTGGTAAATGATGCAGCAGCAGCTTACGGGGCAGGAGTGTCAACTATTAACTCCCTTGATTTGGCTAATATGAACAACAAACTCAGACCCCTTAATGAGGACAATCAGCAAGATGCTGAAGTGGAACGGACTGGGGATGCAGCTAACAGCTACATGATAGCTGTATTAGAGGGACATGCCAGGATTATCAACCACATTATACAGGAAAAATTGGAAGACAATAACCAACAGCAAAACCGGTAGTATACATGGGCAATGGATGATAGAGCAGCTGAGGGAAAATTTAGACCAGGTCCACAGGGGACAGGTTGCATTTTGGATTAGCGATGAACAGATGGAACATTAATTCACCAGGAACAAACCCAAAATTATCTGGCTGCCAATTGAGACAATTGACTAAGGTTTGGTTCAACGACGACTGCAGGGGGACTTCAAGGAAAGCCTTAAGAATGATTCTAGGACTTACAATCATAACGACAACCTGACCGAACGAAGGGTTGTTGAGGTGGACAATATAGGGACAATCCACAAGGACATTTGGATAGGGCATGACGGATACTCTACTGTACACAGTGGAAAAGGAAGTGAGGCTCATCGGCATTCCTCTGTCTAAAAACTGACAAAATAATTGCATGCCCATACCCAGTGTATCTAAACGAGTATGCAATGTGTGGCTTCCAGACAAATACCACCCTAAACTGCACCATAGAGGCACACAACCTGGACACAGACATCACTCGGGTAGCATACAAGGGAGTAGGAGAATATTGCCTGACCACCTCCCTGAAACAATATCAATACGACACAGCACACTGTGACATCATCAACAACACATTCTGCATCAAACCTGTCATACCGGCCAGGTTGGGCCTCATCCAATTAATCGACATACATAAGAGGGAAAGGTTGGCATGAACGCCACCAATGAGTTTTGGCAAAACCTGGGGGTTATTACGAAGAGTACGGCACCAAATTAAAACCCCTGCCTGAGGAACTACACCAAATTCGGCAAAAATTGGCTACAACACACAAAACCTTTACCAAAGAGATCCAACAAACTCAGGATGTACGAAGGCAGATTGCAGAAATTAAGGCCGCCACCACTTGGTGGGATGATTTTTGGGACTGGGGCTCAAACATACAGATACACGCTTTCGTTCACCTCATTGCACACTTGGCTGTAATCCTGATCCTGTTCACGCTAATTTATCTCCTCATCCTCAGAATTCCGTGGTGGAAAGCCAAAATAACTCAACATCAGGACTTGGGACCCATGTTTGCAGCACGGGCCCCCCTCATCGGACCAGATTAAAGAGCCCTCTGGGACTCATACTTGTTTGCACTAGTAGTAAGAAACCATGTGTATACTTCAAACCGAGCAATGTTAGTAGTAGGACATTTTCATTGCTGTATCAACCTTTGTTTTGTATTTTGTATTGACATTTTTATTTCCATGTAATTGTATTGGCAGTTTTCATGTGTAATTTTATCATTTTTACCTGTGTGTAGTTAATATGTGCGACTGCAATGTTAAACGTTAGTAGCGCCTGTATTGTAATGTGTAACTGAATTTAGTGTTGGGCCTTACTTGACAGACAAGTGACTGGGGATGCTGGGCAGGTATTGGTTCTGCGTCTGTGATCCACCACTCTTCGCGTTCAGGATCAAGAGGAGGGATATGTAGCCACCTAAAATGCCATCCGGCAAAGGCCGCTGGGAAAAGTGGCCAAGTTCAGGGACAAACAGGCTGCAGCCCTGGCTTTGCAAATAACACAGGAAAAAGGCCATCCAGCGACAATGGGCTCAAATTAAAATCACCTATAAAGTAACAGACTCAGTGGCGTCTGTTCCCTTATTTGGAAAAGCCTACGTGCCTCGGACACCAATGAACAGGGCCGGTAAGAGCACGCCCCACCATGAAGGTGGCGGGTCTCGATTGGACTTCGATCAGGGTGATCGAGCACTGATCGACTGATTGGTAGCTCACCTGGAACCACCCAAAAGAGCGTGAAAATCCCAGGGACAAAAGATGCTGCACAACCCCTCGCTTGCTCTCTCGATAGCAACCAATAACGGCGACCCTTCACCAGCCGAAGAAGACGACCATCCACGCCATCATTAGAAATACTAGAGCCAAGGACAACGATGACCAGCAACTTACCATCAAGACTGTAAGACCTTATGCGTGTGATTGAATAACCTTAACATTGTGTGAACGTAAATAAATATTATACTGTTATGCGAAACAAACTTGTAGTAATTTGTCCATTTGGGTTAAGACGCAACAAATCATCAGCAAATATCCCTAATTCTGACCTTATGGGTGGAAGGAAGGTTATTGATGAAGCAGCTAAAGATGGTTGGGCCTAGGATACTACCTTGAGTGATGTCCTGGAACTGATGTGATTGACCTCCAACAACCACAACCATCCTCCTTTTTGGTTGGAGTCATACCTGGCACAGAGTTTTGCCAAATTCCCATTGGCTCCAGTTTTGCTCGGGTTCCTTTATGCCACACTCAGTCAAATGCTACCTTGATGTCAAGGACAGTGACTCTCAGCACAACTCACCAGTTCAGCATTCTGTTCATGTTTGAATCAAAGCTATAATGAATTCAGGAGCGGAGTGGCCCTGGCAGAACCCAAACTGAGCGTCAGTGAGCAGGTTATTGCTAAGCAAGTGCTGCTTGATATCACTGATGACCACGTTCATCACTTTATAGTGAGTGAGAGTAGTCCGATAGGGCAGTAATTGACTGGGTTGGATTTGTCCATTGTGTTCAGGACATACCTTTTTCAGAATAGCCAATTTTATTTCTAATTAAGGGGCCAATCCACCTAGCCTGCACATCTTTGGGGAGAATATGAAAACTCCACATGGGCAGTGAACCAGGGCCGGGATCGAACCCGGGTCCTCAGCACAGTGAGGCAGCAGTGCTAACCAATGCGTTGCCTTGCCATCACGTTCAGGACATACCAGAGAACTTTGCATATAGTATTTGACAGTGTTGTGGCTGTACTAGAACAGGTTGGTGAAGGACATGGCAAGTTCTGGGGCACAAATCTTCAGTACTATTGCCGAAATATTGTCAGGACCCAGATCTTTTGCAGGTATCCAGTGCCTTCAGTCATTTCTCAATATATTATAGAGGGAATAAAATTGGCTGAAGACTGGCATCTGTGATGCTGGGGACTTCTGGACGAGGCAGTGATGGATCAACCACTCAGTACTTCTGGCTGAAGATAGCTGCGAATACTTCGGCCTCATCTTTTACACTGATGTGTTGGGCTGTTCCATCATTGAGAGTGGGGATAATAGTTGAGCCTCCTCTTCCAGATTGGTTTGATTATTTACCACCAGCCATCATTGAATGTGGCAGAACTGCAGAGCTTGGATCTAGTCTGTTTTTAAAACATTTTAAAATATTTTTATTCTCCATTTTCTGATTTTCCTTCAAAATTTACACCCCCCACCCCCCAACAAGCAGTAAACGGTAACAAAAATGTCGATACCCTTAACATCAACAACGATCCCATCCTCCCACCACCCCAACCAACGGCCCACCTGACAATATTGTCGAGGAGAATAGAGATTCAGGCTACTAGACTAGAAGGGCTTGAGGTTCATAAGGAGGAGGTGTTAACAATTCTGGAAAGTGTGAAAATAGATAAGTCCCCTGGGCCAGATGGGATTTATCCTAGGATTCTCTGGGAAGCTAGGGAGGAGATTGCTGAGCCTTTGGCTTTGATCTTTAAGTCATCTTTGTCTACAGGAATAGTGCCAGAAGACCGGAGGATAGCAAATGTTGTCCCCTTGTTCAAGAAGGGGAGTAGAGACAACCCCGGTAACTATAGACCAGTGAGCCTTACTTCTGTGGTGGGCAAAGTCTTGGAAAGGTTTATAAGAGATAGGATGTATAGTCATCTGGAAAGGAATAATTTGATTAGAGATAGTCAACACAGTTTTGTGAAGGGTAGTTCGTGTCTCACAAACCTTATGGAGTTCTTTGAGAAGGTGACCAAACAGGTGGATGAGGGTAAAGCAGTGGTGTATATGAATTTCAGTAAAGCGTTTGATAAGGTTCCCCACGGTAGGCTATTGCAGAAAATACAGAGGCATGGGATTCAGGGTGATTTAGCAGTTTGGATCAGAAATTGGCTAGCTGGAAGACGACAAAGGGTGGTGGTTGAAGGGAAATGTTCAGACTGGAGTCCAGTTACTAGTGGTGTACCACAAGGATCGGTTTTGGGGCACTGCTGTTTGGCACTTTTATAAATGACCTGGAGGAGGGCGTATAAGCATGGGTGAGTAAATTTGCAGATGACACTAAAGTCGGTGGAGTTGTGGACTGTGCGGAAGGATGTTACAGGTTACAGAGGGACATAGATAAGCTGCAACGCTGGGCTGAGAGGTGGCAAATGGAGTTTAATGCAGAAAGGTGTGAGGTGATTCATTTTGGAAGGAATAACAGGAAGACAGAGTACTGGGCTAATGGGAAGATTCTTGGTAGTGTGGGTGAGCAGAGAGATGTCGGTGACCATGTACATAGATCCCTAAAAGTTGCCACCCAGGTTGAGAGGGTTGTTAAGAAGGCGTACGGTGTGTTAGCTTTTATTGGTAGAGGGATTGAGTTTCGGAGCCATGAGGTCATGTTGCAGCTGTACAAAACTCTGGTGCGGCCGCATTTGGAGTAATGCGTGCAGTTCTGGTCGCCGCATTATAGGAAGGATGTGGAAGAATTGGAAAGGGTGCAGAGGAGATTTACCAGAATGTTGCCTGGTATGGAGGGTAGATCTTATGAGGGAAGGCTGAGGGACTTGAGGCTGTTTTCATTAGAGAGAAGAAGGTTAAGAGGTGACTTTAGAGGCATACAAGATGATCAGAGGATTAGATAGGATGGACAGTGAGAACCTTTTTCCTCGGATGGTGATGTCTAGCACAAGGGGACATAGCTTTAAATTGAGGGGGAGATAGATATAGGACAGATGTCAGACGTAGGTTTTTTACTCAGAGAGTAGTACGGGTGTGGAATGCCCTGCCTGCAACAGTAGTGGACTTGCCAACACTAAGGGCATTCAAATGGTAATTGGATAGACATATGGACGATAAGGGAATAGTGTAGATGGGCTTTAGAGTGGTTTCACAGGTCGGCGCAACATCGAGGGCTGAAGGGCCTGTACTGCGCTGTAATGTTCTATGTTCTAATATATGCATCAAATAAAACAAACCCTCTCACGGTGGAAAAAAAACAAAGGAGAAAAAGGAGTCCGGAATCGCCCATGGTCACCATTAACCTATAGAGTCCTATCCCTCCCGACACTCAATGCCATCCAGTCTCTGAAAGAGTACCGTAAATGACACCCAAGAGTTGTAAACCCCCCTCCCCTAACTCTTCCCCTCCACTTCCTCTTGTAAAACTCCTCTCCCCAACCTTGGTTCCTTCCCCCCCAACTTTCCACCCCGGCTAGACCACTCGGACCCTGTTCTGCCAGGCTCCGATGGCCGCAGCCCCTCCCCCCACCTCACCCCCGTTCACTGGCCTGCTTAAACCAGCCAGCGTGGAGGCTCCGCCCGGGACTCTTTCCAGGCCCCAGAAAAACCCATAAGTGCCCTTTAGCACACAAACCCCACATACGCACCCACACCCCAAAGAACCCTCATTACGACTGAAAGTCCCATTTCTTTCCTTGTCCAAATATATACTACGTTGGCTCCTGTAGCCCATACACCAGCATGCAGTGAAACAAAAAAGAAAAAAATATATTCATGAGGCTACATCGGTACATGACCATTTCTCAATTCTGCCACAGTCCTTCTGCCTTTGCAAACTCCTCTGCTGCTTCCGCCGTGCCAAAATAAAAGTCCTTGAACTTGTAGGTCACCCTCAGCTTCGCTGGATATACAATGCCGCACTGCACCGCGCTAATGTACAGTGCCCTCTTCACCCGGTTGAAGGCAGCCCGCCTCGTCAGCTCCACCGTAAAGTCCTGGTATACGCGTACCACGTGAAGCCCACTGCACCACCCGCCCCTACGGAAGCAGAAAGTCACTACCCTTGGCGGCTCACTCGCCTTTGGTACAGGCCTCCACGACCGCTGAGCCCGATCCAGTTCATATCGGGAGGGATCCTCCCCCTCCCCCAATAGCTTAGCCAACATTGTGGCAAAATACTCCGTTGGCCTCGGTCCTTCCACTCCTTCGGGCAGCCCCACAATCCTCAAATTCTTTTGCCTGGATCTATTTTCCAGGTCTTCCATTTTGCCTCGCAGATCCTTGTTGATCTCTATCACCTTCCGTATCTCCTTCCCCATTGAGGTAAGTTGATCACTGTGCTGCAATAATGTCTCTTCCACTTCCTTCAGTGACGCAGAGTCGGGATCGAACCTGGGACCTCTGCGACATGAGACAGCAGTGCTAACCATTACACCACCGTGCTGCCCTGGGTTATCAGCTGATTTAATGGAATTATGCACCAGATGGCTATGGTATTAAGCTACTCCGGCCATTTAGGACCAAGAATTGAATTTCTGTTCGGTGCTGAACCTCAGAGCACAAATGGGAGCAGTACAGTTAGTTTGAACATCCCCGGCCTGAGGAGAAGAAATATTCAGCTACAGTAAAGTGTGAGTGGGCTTATCTATGAAGTCTACTCTTGATCTTCAAATAGCCAGCTTGGTTGCATGGCTCAGAAATGAAGAATAACCATTTGGGTGCAACACAAGAAGAAAGTTGTCAGTGCCCATGGAGGCCACCGTTCAAAGTCTAAAAGGAATGGAACTGGACAGACCATCCGCCCTTGACCTACTCACTGGAAACACTGGCAAACTCGGCTCAGTCGTCCTGCAAAATTCTCTGATAATGCCAAAATTTGGAGCTATGATTCTATGATTATGACTATGTCCTAGACACCGCCATCACCATCTTTGGATCTGACCTGTTCCACCGGCAAAAGAGCTCGTGGCACAATGGTATACAACCGGGAGGAAGTTGCCCTGAGAGTCCTCAACATCCAGACCTTATGACGTCTCTTGGCCAAGTCAAACATGGACAAGGAAACCTCCTGCTGATTACCATGCGCCACTCCCCATAACCGATGAATCAGTACTACTCCATGTTGAACAGCACTTGGAGGAAGCACTGAGGGTGGCAACGCCGCATGTACTCTGGGTAGGGGAGTTTACCAAGAGTAGCTCGGTAGCACCGCTAAAGACCATGCTGGCCGTGTTTTAGAGGACACAGCTGCAAGACTGGGACTGTGGCAGGTGGGGAGGGAAGTATCAAAATGGAAAAACATACTAGACCTCATCCTCCCCAATCTGCCAGCTGCAAATGTATCTTTCCGTGTGGAGTTTGCACATTCTCCTCATGTCTGCGTGGGTTTCGCCCCCACAACCCAAAGATGTGCAGGGTAAGTGGATTGGCCATGCTAAATTGCCCCTTAACATAGAACATAGAACAGTACAGCACAGAACAGGCCCTTCGGCCCTCAATGTTGTGCCGAGCCATGATCACCCTACTCAAACCCATGTATCCACTCTATACCCGTAACCCAACAACCCCCCCCTTAACCTTACTTTTTTATTAGGACACTACGGGCAATTTAGCATGGCCAATCCACCTAACCCGCACATCTTTGGACTGTGGGAGGAAACCGGAGCACCCGGAAGAAACCCACGCACACAGGGGGAGGACGTGCAGACTCCGCACAGACAGTAACCCAGCCGGGAATCGAAACCTGGGACCCTGGAGCTGTGAAGCATTTATGCTAACCACCATGCTACCCTGCTGCCCCTAATTGGATAAAAATTAATTGGGTACTCTAAAATTTTTTTAAAAAAAATAGCTGATAACCCACCTCTGTAATTATTTTTTGTTAAAAAGCAGATCAGAGCATCAAGTTATAGGGATGGAAAACAAGTGAAGACTCGAGTCAATTGTAAGCTTGGAGCATTTATTGCCACTGACAACCTACTAAATGTGAATTCATTCAGCAATGCAGAATGTCTGCACTAGGTTTTGATGTTCAATATGTTGACAAGTCCACAAAGGCCACTAATAATGGATGCAGTGCTACAATGCTGTAGAAAGATTAAAATGCATTCATTCTGAAATAATGTAACACTTTCCTCATTTTTAATCATATTAGACAGATTTAAAGCGGAAGAATGACTAACAAACGGTGAGGCTTAAAATTAACAGGTATTTCATGTTCGAAAACAAACCATGCAGTCAGAATCTTTGAAATATTGACATATATATATATTACATTTTTAAAATCAATTAGTTCCACAATTTGTTCTTCTCCACATGTTTTTATCTTCATGGTAAAAATCCATTTATTCACAATTTACCACTTTTTGGTTGAAACGACCACTAGAAAACAAATTTTCTTGCCCTATACCAAGTTATTATCTTCATATATTGATCACAGCATAATTCATTTTGTCAAAACCAAAACATATTATAAATGCTCTCCCACCCCCAGCAACCAAAACAATTCTCAAGCTCACCCAGACACTCTTTATAAAATGCACACATTTTCATTTATTACACTGAGAGAGGATACAAACAATCAGAAGACGGGAGAGAAATCTGTAAACTTTTGGAGTAACTCCATTCTCTCATACTCACACCCGTTAAGCTATTTTTCCTGTCACATTTCCAAAACGATGTAATTTTAGTAAGGCTGCAAACACCAGTTACAAAATGCGGAGCTCAACTAGTCAAGCTTTCAGGAAGAAGCATTGGACTGAAACAAAGTTTAGATTGTGCTACTGTTCTTTAGAAAAAAATGCTACAAGTGACCAAGATTACAGCCTTACACCTGAAGCAAGATTACATGTTACTGAAATAACATTGTCACATTAACACAAGAATAATCTATTTGGATAATGCTTCAGTTGCTGGCTCTGATTACTCAGTGTAGTGAAATGAAACAGAAAATGGCATCTTGCACTTTATCAACAATGCCAGACCATTCACTGAGTTAAGCTGCTGTATCCAAATGCCAGAGTGTGCAACATTGTTATAAATAGCTGCATTTAATATTTAGTATTAAATACCGCATAACTACAGCCAAGGGAGAAATCATATATAACCTAATGCATTTAAATATCATTCAAAAAATTCTCAACTCCTTCTTTAACTAGTTGTAAAAGATCTATAAATAACTGCACTTCATCCTAGTGATATCGATATGCAACTCAAAATGCTTTCTCCAGACCCAAATAACTGCACTTCATCCTAGTGATATCGATATGCAACTCAAAATGCTTTCTCCAGACCCAAATAACTGCACTTCATCCTAGTGATATCAATATGCAACTCAAAATGCTTTCCCCAGACCCAAACTAACTTTCAACGAACAAACTTTAATTGTGAATAACCCTTTTGCATAAACAGATGAAATGGATAGGGTACGGGGAAAAAAATTGAAAAGCCTGCTTGTGTTAGCTTTCACCAAAATCCCAATGAAAAAACAGAATAATGCCTTATTCACAATCAGATTAACAAAAAAATGTAACAGCTATTATTGGTAGTATTTCAACAAAGTTTAGAGGTGAATCCTATAAACCCATAAATAGTGCATGTAGTTAGGTTTGGCTAAAACCACTTTAATTTGAAACGGTAAAAATGGCCACGGATATACAGTTGTCCATGAACCATCTTAGAAAATTGCACACTGCTCAAAAGACTACCAAGTAGGACAAGCTACACTGTACAATTAGTAGGTTAATAGTGTTTACTGCTACATAACAAACTTTCATATGCGAAAGGCAAATGCATATTTACTTGCTCAAATGCCTCATATTTGTATTTTGCAAAAGTTAAGCCTTGAATAATTTAAAAACAAGGTGAATGATAATTCATGGAACAGAGCATTTCAAAAGGTCCTGATCTGGCAGTTTCATGTAGCATTAGTGCATAGCTTCTTCTGCTTTTTCTACTTGCTTAAAGAGAGAGTTGCATAAATTTCATTTCTACTGAACAGGTTGGAAGGCCTGCATTTCAAACTTGTACCAGTCAGGAGCTTCTGGGCCACCCTTGCCTGCAGAATAGTGATCGTATCTGTAAGCCACTGTAAGCTCTTCATCCTGCTGTACTGGCTGGATGGTGCGGATGCTTTTAATAGGTCCAAACCGAGGATGAATAAACCTGGATAGAAACATTTGCAATGATGTACACCAAGGTGATTTTTTTTTTCTTTTAAAGTGGCTTAATTTAAGTATGTTGCACATTAAAGCATAAAGCTCTCTTGGACAAAGGCAATGAAAGGAAAATAAGAATAATTTGTTATGTTTAATAGCATCAGAAACATATTAGTGCTAAGTGCCAGGAAGATCTACAACCAACAAACATCAGCTGAATGGACATTATGCAAGTGAGAATTAAGGAGGTGTTTATTGAGGAAATTTTTAAATTTGGACTTGTAATTTTTTTTAAAACTACTGGTAGTACCATGCCTTTATTATTCATTACCAGATGCCATTTTAAAAACATACTAGAAAGCATATTCAAAGTAGGAGTCAAAACCTGCTCTCATTTGTGCTCCTACAACTACCAGAGCTCAAGTATGCCCATAGCTCAGTAAACAATGATTCGCCTTTTGAAGATGATGATGACTCAACAACACATCCGTACTTTGAAAGGGAAATGTTTATGGACTTCTAGCATGAAACTGATGGGCAACTGTAATGTGCAGTTCAAGATGTCAGCCGAACATAGAACATAGAACAGTACAGCACAGAACAGGCCCTTCGGCCCTCGATGTTGTGCCGAGCAATGATCACCCTACTCAAACCCACGTATCCACCCTATACCCGTAACCCAACAACCCCCCCTTAACCTTACTTTTTTAGGACACTAAGGGCAATTTACCATGGCCAATCCACCTAACCCGCACATCTTTAGACCGTGGGAGGAAACCGGAGCACCCGGAGGAAACCCACGCACACACGGGGAGGACGTGCAGACTCCGCACAGACAGTGACCCAGCCGGGAATCGAACCTGGGACACTGGAGCTGTGAAGCATTTATGCTAACCACCGTGCTGCCCAACGAAGACGTGATCAAAACAAATTCATCTGCATGAAAAGGCTGAATCGGAGCCGTAGAAATTTCAGCCAACTCCCAATCTTTTCTGAAGGTAGGGAGGCAAGAAGTAGGGTGGATGGGCCAGAGCCAGCATTACTTCCGTGGAGCAAACAGCAGAAGTCCTGCTCCTCCAGAATTTAAACTGTAAAAATCCTCTGCCACCTTTTTTGTGGGTCGTCAGTAACAGTCCCTTTTGTGGACCACTGCTTAGGCCAAAGAGTGAAACACCGGACAGAGGATGCATGGCCTCGGTTGATGGCCAATTTCAATCAATATCTGACAGGCACCATTAGGGCCCCTATTTGCATAACTAGGGCACCCAAGGCACATATCAGGTGGGCGCGCTGCACAGCTAGAAGTCAGAGGTTTCCATCTGGCCCATTTAGGTGACATCATGCGTGAGAGATGACCCTTATTCTCCTCCAAAATTTTTCATCCATAAAACAAGAACACATTTCCCCCAGAGTTTAAAAACTTAGCTATATTTGGCAAAAATGCACTCGTTGGAGAACTTTGGGCTGAGAAGTAGCAGATAATGTTTGCACTTCCTAAGTGGCAGCATTGGCCATCTCCAAATCCACTAACCGCCCCTGATTTTCAACAGTATCACTGCTGAGTCTCCCACAACAATGAATTGATTCTAACCAAAGTTACAAACTATGTTTCTTATGCCTTCTATAACTTTGATATGGGAATACTTGAGTATTTTTTACAAAAACAGCCCCAGACTGAAATCTACTCCAATCCATAGGTTATATATAGTTAATTAAAACTAAAGGATCTCTCATTATTATCTTCCGTCAAAATTATAACCCATTATTTTAAAAAAGTGTACTTGTAAAGAATTTATCAATGTCCCCCTCCTCAGCAGTACTCGCAAGCACATGCAAAACTCATTGTTGCAGCTGACCCATAACATTCCAACCACTACTTACGTTGCATAACTGCAATTGGGAGCAAAGGAGTGATTTGCCTTGTGCCCCAATGTTGCACAGTAGTGCTTTGTGCTGTTGTAAGGCTCAGGAATATCTAGCACAGTATCGCCATCCAATGATATAGTATTCCCGTTGAGAGACCAGTCTCTGGAATCTACCTGGAAAGACAAGTGATTTTCTTTTATACAAACAGACTTTTCTGCATTCTTTTTGACTGGTAAATTTTACCTTCATTAGAAACCTTGAAATTGCGAGCAGGATGCTGGCACACCAGCTCCGTAAGCGGGATGCGGCTAGGGAGATTGGTGGAGTTAAGGACCGGGGAGGAAATGTGGTGCGGAGGGGGGTAGACATTAATGGGGTCTTCAAGGACTTTTATGAGAGACTATATCGGTCCGAACCTCTGGCGGAGAAGGGGGAGATGGGGCGCTTTTTGGACCGGCTGAGATTCCAGAGGGTGGAGGGGGGACGGGTGGGGGGTCTGGGGGCGCCAGTTGAGCTTGAGGAGCTGGTTAAAGGGATAGGGAACATGCAGTCAGGGAAGGCGCCGGGGCCGGATGGGTTCCCGGTTGAATTTTACAAGGCGTATGCAGACCTGCTGGGCCCCCTGTTGGTTAGGACCTTCAACGAGGCGAGGGAGGGGGGGGGGGGGGGGGGGGGGCTTTGCCCCTGACGATGTCTCGGGCGCTGATCTCCTTGATCCTTAAGCGAGACAAGGATCCCTTGCAGTGTGGGTCATACAGGCCAATCACACTCCTGAATTTGGACGCCAAATTGTTGGCAAAGATCTTAGCCACGAGGATAGAAGATTGTGTGCCGCAGGTTATCCACGAGGATCAAACGGGGTTTGTGAAGGGGAGGCAGCTGAACACTAATATACGGAGGCTCTTGAACGTTATTATGATGCCGGCGGTGGAAGGGGAGGCAGAGATAGTGGTGGCGCTAAATGCGGAGAAGGCCTTTGATAGGGTCGAGTGAGGGTACTTGTGGGAGGTGCTGGAAAGGTTCGGTCAGTTGGGTGAGGCTATTGTATGAGGCCCCGATGGCGAGTGTGGCCACGAATAAGAGGAGGTCGGAGTATTTTCGACTATACCGAGGGACGAGGCAGGAGTGTCCCCTGTCCCCCCTACTTTTTGCGCTGGCAGTTGAACCCCTGGCTATGGCGTTGAGGGAGTCGGGGGATTGGAGGGGGCTGGTCCGGGGGGAGGAGCACCGAGTGTCGCTCTATGCGGATGACCTATTGTTGTATGTGGCGGACCCGGTGGGGGAAATGCCGGTGGTGATGGGGATTCTCCGGGAATTTGGGGATTTCTCAGGGTATAAGCTTAACTTTGGGAAAAGCGAGCTGTTTGTGGTACACCCGGGGGACCAGGAGGGGGGGATTGGGAGGCTCCCACTGAAAAGGGCGGAGAGGAGCTTCAAGTACTTGGGGGTTCAGGTGGCCAGGAGCTGGGGGGCCTTGCATAAGCTAAACCTCACAAGGCTGGTGGAGCAAATGGAGGAGGAGTTTAAGAGGTGGGACATGCTGCCGCTGTCTTTGGCGGGTAGGGTGCAGTCAGTCAAGATGACGGTGCTCCCGAGGTTTCTGTTCCTGTTCCAGTGCCTCCCCATCCTTATCCCGAAGGCCTTTTTCAGGCAGGTTAACAGGAGCATTACGGGGTTTGTGTGGGCACACGGGACTCCAAAGGTGAGACGGGTGTTCTTGGAGCGGGGCAGGGATGGGGGGGGGGGGGGGGGGGGGGGCTGGCGTTGCCCAACCTCTATGGGTATTATTGGGCTGCCAACGCAGCGATGGTGTGTAAGTGGGTAATGGACGGGGAGGGGGCGGCATGGAAGAGGCTGGAGATGGCATCCTGTGTGGGTACGAGCCTGGAAGCGCTTGCAACGGCGCCGCTGCCGCTCCCTCTGATGAGGTATACCACGAGCCCGGTGGTGGCAGCTACCCTCAAGATTTGGGGGCAATGGAGGCGGCACAGGGGGGAGGTGGGGGCCTCGATGGGGTCCCCAATACGGGGGAACCACCGGTTTGTTCCGGGGAGAATTGATGGCGGGTTCCTGAGTTGGCACAGGGCAGGTGTCAGGAGACTGTTCATAGACGGGAAGTTTGCGAGCCTGGGTGAGCTGGAAGGGAAGTTCAGGCTCCCCCCGGGGAACACCTTTAGGTACATGCAAGTAAGGGCGTTTTTCAGGTGGCGGGGTTCCTCCTGCTGCCGCCGCGTGGGGTCCAGGACAGGGTGCTCTCGGGGGTATGGGTTGGAGAGGGGAGGATCTCGGAAGTGTACCAGGTGATACAGGTGGTAGACGAGGCCACGGTGGAGGAGCTGAAAGATAAATGGGAGGAGGAGCTGGGTGAGGAGATTGAGGAGGGGACATGGGCGGATGCCCTAGAAAGGGTGGACTCCTCCTCTTTGTGTGCGAGGCTTAGCCTCATCAGTTTAAGGTACTGCATCGGGCTCATATGACCGGGACAAGGATGAGCCGGTTTTTTGGGACCGAGGACAGGTGCATTAGGTGCTCCGGGAGCCCAGCAAACCACGTCCACATGTTCTGGGCATGCCCAGCGCTGGGGGAATTTTGGAAGGGTGTAGCAAGGACAGTATCGAGGGTGGTAGGATCCAGGGTCAATCCAGGCTGGGGACTCGCAATATTTGGGGTTGCAGTGGAGCCAAGAGTGCAGGAGGTGAAAGAGGCCGGTGTTCTGGCCTTTGCGTCCCTAGTAGCCCGGCGGAGGATTCTTCTTCAGTGGAAGGATGCGAGGCCCCCAAGCGTGTAGGCCTGGGTCAACGATATGGCGGGATTTATTAAATTGGAGAGGGTGAAATTTGCCCTAAGGGGGTCAGTGCAGGGGGTTTTCAGGAGTTGGCAACCATTCCTAGATCTCCTGGCAGAACGGTAAAAACAAAAGGTCAGCAGCAGCAGCAGCAACCCGGGGGGTGGGGAGATGTCTCTGTTTTTGTTTTGGGTTGAATATCTGTTTTTTGCCAATGACGGGTGTTAATTTATTGTTTCTCTTTTGTATTTACGGCGGGGGGGGTTTGTTCTTAGAATTTTCTGTTATTGTTTTCTTTTTTGTGAAAATTTGAATAAAAATTATTTTTTAAAAAAAGAAACCTTGAAATTTTGCCTCTTACCTCTTGATGCGTTAGCCGTATTCCATTGTAGAAAGCCATGACTGTGTCAGGTTCCGCATCTACTTTTGCAAATAAACCTTCCCCAGCATCAGGAATAAGAGACTCCGCAACATACACCCTAATTTAGGAGAAGTAAGAAACAACATTTATGCACGTCCTTTGATAAAATTGTGCAATCTCTTCAATATATTAAAATGATGAAAAGCGACAGTCTGGTTTATCTTGAAAGGCAAGGATAAACAGGATTGTAACTTTGTTGCCGTCCTTGCCTTTACAACTGCATCTGAACCGGTCTTGAACAAATATGTTGCAACGGTAATACAAGAGGGGGGTCTCAGCCATGTTAATTCATTTTAAACTTTAATATTCTATACTAATTCATTGATGAAATACTGTTCAGCAAGATGTAGAGAAAATCCATCTCGCCGGGATCCAGTAGTCCAAAGCTATGCTCACTAATGGACTTGATGAAAACAATCTTTTCTATATCAAAGTCCATAAGACCCATTTTCCAGAGAGATAAGTCCTGGCCATCGACCAGGTTTCCTTGCCTTTGAAGCTCTCTCTCAGAAAGCGTCATCTTGACCAATCCCTTGTACAGAGATATTTTAAACACAGAACGAGCAATCACAAGTTATATTAACATAATCCTACACTTGTACATGAGAAATGGCCAGTTGTGGCTCAATGGGTAGTGCACTTATCCAAGTTAGACAATTGCGTGTTCAAGTCCCACTCTAGAGATTTGACCACATAATCTAGGCTGGCATTGTAGTGCAGCACAGAGGGAATGATGCACTGCCAGAGGTTCCGAGGCCCCATCTGCCCACTCAGTTGGATACAAAATATCCCAAAACACTATATTGAAGAGATGGTAAGTTCTGCCTGGTATCCTGGCCAATATTTATCCCTCAACCAACATCACTAAATCCACATGGATCAGGGGTTGAACTGTCGGGTTTCGATGGCTGGAAATATTAACTTCCACACTTGGATCATGTTCAGAATATTACACCTATTTATGGTACCAAGATCAAAAGTTAAGCAGCAGCGTTGGAAAAACAATGTGTTTTAAAAACACATTCTCCATTCAACTTCTTTATCTGTGCTTAAATTACTAATGATCCTCAAGGATATACAACTTGGAAGTTACTAGTTTTGGTCAATGTATATGCCCCTAATTGGGATGGTGTGGATTTTAAGAGACTGCTAGGGAAGATACCCGACCTGGACTCGCATTGGTTGATTGATTATGGGAGGTGATTTTAACACAGTCCTTGACCTCGACCGGTCGTGTTCAAAAACGGGTAGGGTGCAGGCAATGGCAAAGGAACTGAGGGGGTTCATGGAGCAAATGGGGGGGGGGGTTGACCCATGGAGGGCTAGTCGGCTGACAGGAAAGGAGTTTTCGTTCTATTCACATGTTCATAAGGTGTATTCTCAAATTCATTTTTTCATCATGAGCAGGTATTGCTGGCGGGGTGACAGATGGCGGGGTGACAGACGTAGAATATTCAGTGATCACTATTTCGAACCATGCTCCACATTGGGTTGATCTGCAGGTCTATAAGGAAAGCTTCCAGCGCCCTCAATGGAGGCTAGAGGTTGGTCTGCTGGCAGACGAGGCAGTGTGTGAGAGGGTGAGGAAATGTATGCAAAACCACCTGCAGGTCAATGACGACAGGGGAAGTCTCAGCTGCGGTGCTCTGGGAGGTGCTGAAGGCAGTGGTGAGAGGGGAGCTGATCTCGATTCGAGCACATAGAGACAGGACGGACAGGGCAGAAACAGACTGACGTAAAGGATATTTACAGATAGGCGGTATGCAGAGACCCCGAGGGCAGAGCTATTAAGGGAACGACAAAGGCTACAGATGGAGTTTGGGGTGTTGTCCACAGGTAAGGCGGTGGGGCAGCTTAGGAAGGTGAGGGGCGCGGTCTACGAGCATGGGGAGAAAGCCAGTAGAATGCTGGCACATCAACTGAGGAAGAGGGAGGCGGCTAAGGAAATAGGGAAGGCGGTCGACGGAGGGGGGAAACCTGGCCGGAGCTCCGGCAGGGCTGAAAAAGGTGTTCAAGGACTTCTACAGTAAGCTTTATACCTCAGAACCCCCCGCGGGGCCGGAGATGAGGCGCTTTTTGGACGGACTGTCCTTCCCAAAAGTGGGTAGGAGATTGTTGACGGGCTGGGGCCCCCGATTAGGACTGAGGAAATATTGGAGGGCTTGAAGGCCATGCAATCGGGTAAAGTCCGGGGCCGGATGGGTATCCGGTGGAGTTCTATAAAAAGTTCTCTGAGATAGTGGGGCCGGTGCTAGTTAGGGTTTTTAATGAGGCACGAGACAGAGAGGTTTCACCCCCGACGATGTCACAGGTCACCATCTCCCTGATATTGAAATGGGACAAAGACCCGGAGGCATGTGGGTCCTATCGGCCGATCTCGCTGCTCAATGTAGATGCAAAATTACTGGCCAAGATTTTGGCTTCTAGGATTGAGGACTGCGTGCCGGACGTTATAATGGAAGACCAAACTGGGTTCATCAAGGGCAGGCAGCTGATGGCCAACCTAAGAAGGCTGCTTAATGTGATCATGATGCCCCCGGAAAGTAGGGAGGTAGAGGTAGTCGTGGCAATGGATGCCGAAAAGGCTTTCGACTGGGTTGAGTGGGACTACTTATGGGAGGCGTTGGGACAATTTGGGTTCGGGGAGGGCTTTATCGACTGGGTTAAGCTGCCGTACCAGGCTCCGGAGGCTAGTGTAAGGATGAGTAGGACGCCATCTGACTATTTTAGACTGTACCGAGGGACAAGGCAGGGGTGTCCCCTCTCCCCCTGCTGTTTGCATTGGCAATAGAGCCGCTGGCAATTTCCCGGAGAGCTTCAACGGGCTGGTATGGGGGGGGCGGAACATAGAGTCTCATTATGTGCCGCCGCCGCCGACCTGCTCTTATACATCACGGATCCAGTGGCTGGGATGGATGGAATCATGGGAATCCTGAGGGAATTCAGCCGGTTCTCGGGGTACAAACTGAACATGGCAAAGAGTGAGTTGTTTGTAGTCCAGGCGAGGGGCCAGTTTCAGATACTTAGGGATACAGGTGGCGGGACTGGGGTCGATTGCACAAGCTGAACTTATCCCGGTTGGTGGAGCAAATGAGGGTCGAGTTCCGGAGGTGGGATGTGCTCCCATTGACACTAGTGGGGAGAGTGCAGACTGTTAAAATGACGATCCTCCCGAGATTCCAGTTCGTATTCCAGTGTCTCCCCATTTTCATTCCGCGGTCTTTTAAGGTCAATAAAATGATTATGGAATTTGTGTGGGTGGGGAAGTCCTTGCGGGTGAAGAGGGTGATGCTCGAGAGGAACCATGGGGAAGGGGGGCTGGCGCTGCCAAACTTTAGTTATTACTACTGAGCGGCAAACATAGCTATGATAAGGAAGTGGATGGTGGGTGCGGAGTCGGTTTGGGGGCGGATGGAGTCTGCTTCGTGCAGGGGCAGCAGTTTGGCAGCCCTGGTTACGGCGCCCCTGCCGCTCCCGCCGGCTCGGTACACCACAAGCCCGATAGTGGTGGCGACTTTTCGGATCTGGGGCCAATGGAGGAGGGGAAGTGAGAGCATCGGTTTGGTTTGCCTCGGGGAATATGGACGGTGGATTGCGAATATGGCGGAGGGCTGGGATTGAGAGGATGGGGGAATCTGTTCTTAGAAGGGAGCTTCCCGAGCATGAGGAGGCTGGAGGAGAAATTTGGTCTGACAAGAGGGAATGACTTCAGGTACTTGCAGGTGCGGGACTTTCTACGCAGACAGATTCCGTCCTTCCCACGCCTGCCACTTAGGGGGATCCAGGACAAGGTAGTGTCCAGTGGATGGGTGGGGGAGGGGAGGGTCTCAGATATATACAAAAAAACCTATGGGGGCAGAGGGGACGCTGACCCAGGAGCTGAAGCTTAAGTGGGAAGAGGAGCTCAGAGGTGAGATAGAGGGGGGTTTATGGGCCGAGGTGGTGAGTAGGGTAAACGCAGACGCAACATGCGCCAGGCTCAGCCTGATCCAATTCAAGGTCGTCCACTGGGCCCACATGACAGTGGCCCGGATGAATAAATTCTTTGGACTGGAGGACAGGTGCGCCAGATGTGCGGGAGGACCAGCGAACCATGTCCACATGTTCTGGGCATGCCCAAAACTCAGGGGGTACTGGCAGGGATTCGCGGACATTATGTCCCGGGTACTGAAAACAAGGGTGATGATGAGTCCAGAGGTGGCAATTTTTGAGGTTTTGGAGGACCCGGGAGTCCAGGAGGAGAGAGAGGCCGACGTTCTGGCTTTTGCTTCCCTCAGCCCGGTGACGAATACTGCTGGCATGGAGGGACTCAAAGCCACCGAAGTAGGAGGCCTGGCTATCGGACATGGGGAGCTTCCTTGGTCTGGAGAAAATTAAGTTTGCTCCGAGAGGGTCAGTGTCAGGGTTTTCCCGGAGGTGGCAACCATTTATCGACTTCTTCGCGGAAAATTAATCGGCAGCAGGGAGTGGGGGGGGGGGGGGGGGGGGGGGGGGAGTTAGGGCAACGTAGTTTAGGGGGTTAACTAGGCGGGTCCTTGTGAGATGGGAGCTGGTTTTTTTGCACTATGTTGATTGTTCTTTGCACACTGTTCTGTATTGTTGCTGTTTATGATGCCAAAATGCCTCAATAAAATTGTTTATTAAAAAAAAACAGATAAAGCAGGATGATCTGGAGCAAGGACTTTGCCAAAGCCAGTTGTAAAGCTGTTCTATGACTGATTAGACCTAGGTATACAGTATCAGACCAGACTACAAAACCTTTCTCCCATCTAACTCTCACCCAAAAATGAAATATTATACTATAAAATGCATAATTGCCTAGTGTGGTACTGAACTGTGGAAATTCATCCAAGACTAGCAATTTGTACATTAATCTGGACCGATTCATTTATTTTTATGCACGCATACTTGAAGTCTGTTACTCTACTGAGACCGCCACCTGACCACTCCTAAAGTTCTTTCACAAGAGGTGGGTGCCACTGGCTAGGACAGCGTTTGTTGCCCATCCCCAAATACTTTTGAGACGGTGGTGGTGGTGAGCTGCTGCCTGGCTGAGCGGCTGCAGTCCATCTGGTGAAGGTACACCGACAGTGCTGTTAGGGAGTGGGGCCAGGACTTTGGTCCAGCAAGTGAAGAAATTATTTGGTTCCAAGTCAGGATGATGTGTGGCTTGGAGGATGCAGTGGGCGGTGTTTCCATGCCTCTGCTGTCCTTGTCCTTCAAGGTGGTAGAGGTCACAAATTCGAAGGAGGCGTGGCAAGTTGCTGTAAGCATCTTTAATATATAACACACACTGGTGCCACTGTACCTTGTGGGAGAGAATATTTACGGGATGTTGGATCAAGCGGACTGCTTCGTCCTGGATGATGCTGAGCTTCTGGAGTGTCATTACGGTTGCACTTATCCAAGCAAGTGGAGAGATTCCATCACATTTCTAAATTGTGACTCGCAGCTGGTGGACTGACTGTGGGGAGTTACGTGTCGCAGAATTCAGTGATGGTTATGCCATTGAATGTCAAAGGGAATAGCTAGATTTTTGTTGAGACAGTGGTGCTACACCAGTGCCAGGCAATGTGATCAGCCCAAGCCCAAATGTCTCCTGGTCTTTGCTGCATAAGGCACAGATGGCTTCAATATCTGAGGAGTTGTGAACGGTACTCAGTGTTGTGCAATCATCTGTGGATATCCTATCCCTAGATGTGAATTGTGATGTGTAAACGCAAACTATTCAGTATAGAAGCCAACGGCTTCGAGATACTAATTAAATATAATTTAATAAGTCAAATTGTTTAAATTATTATAGATGCTTTCACATACATATGGGGCCCACAATAGTATTAATTTGTTCCTCATGAATGCAGGTAGTGTGAATAAAGATTTAACGTCTTCCCCTTTCCTCAGAAACGTGGTAGGGGTGACACGGTGGCACAGTGGCTAGCACTGCTGCCTCACAGCTCCAGGAACCCGGGTTCAATTCCGGCCTCGGGTGACTGTGTGGAGTTTGCACTTTCTCCCGTTTGCGCATGTGTTTCCTCCGGGTGCTATGGTTTCCTCCTTGGTTTAGCACAGTGGGCTAAACAGCTGGCTTGTAATACAGAACAGGCCAGCAGCGCGGGTTCAATTCCCGTACCGGCCTCCCCGAACAGGCGCCGGAATGTGGCGACTGGGGCTTTTCACAGTAACTTCATTGAAGTCTACTTGTGACAATAAGCAATTATTATTATTACAATCCAAAGATGTGGTTAGGTGGATTGGCCATGCTAAATTGCCCCGTAGTGTCCAAAAATGTACGGTGGGATTACTGGGTTATGGGGATAGGTGTGGGCTCAAGAAGGGTGCTCTTTCCAAGGGCCAGTACAGACTCAATGGCCGAAAGGCCTCCTTCTGCACTGTAAATTCTATGATTCTATGAAATGCCCTCTGAAAAGGAGGGCATTTGCGGATGAGCAATAAATACTGACCCAGCCAGTGATGCACTGTTTAAAACAACATGGTCACCAGCAGTTAATCATTCTCATGGTTACTACAATAATTTGGCATCATCTAATCATTCTCATTGTTCCTCAGCTTCTATTAATCTTCAATCCAAGTGGTCTTCTAAATTCTAAGTCTCATTGCCAATAAATATACATTTGAATGCCTCTGCCAACTCTCTTATAATTGAAGTCTTAAAGCTGGACATGTTCTATTAAGAGGCTAGCAACAAAAAGGCAAGTTTTGTTTTAAGTTGATGTGGAGCTAGGAGGAGCAAGAATGCTCCATAGTAGTTTCAGCAGACTCAACCAGTCTGGTATTAGCCCATTTTGTTCTGTTCCCCCAGGGCTTAGCTTTGGACCGCTGCTAGAGAGACCAGTAGCCAGACACTGATTGAGCTGTCTGTGATGATGCAAGTTACCAGTGGCTTACACCAAAGTTTATCAGGCCCAATTTCAGGCCAACCTTGCATGCCCCAGTTGGGATGCATGCTCCATTTTAAGCTCAAACGGGGCTAAAGCACTTTCTTTCTCTTGCAGGTTTTAATCTTATGATTAAACATTATACTTCTTATTTTCACAATCCGAGGAGTTATTTCATACTGTCAGCAATGTCACTCAGTAGAAGACAATTCCTCCCCCCCCCCCCCCGCCAACTATAAATAATTTCAACATTTAAAAATAAAAGCTGGTTTATGAAGAGAAGAAATTTTAATAACCTCTCATTTTCATAAGGGTCAGGAAGGAGACAATTTGTAGAAATGCAAAAAGAGGTGGACTTGTCGAAGGTGTAAACTGGACCTGTCGTAGAGAAAGAAGGATATTGAATGTCAACAGTTGATCAGATTTGCAGGCAACATGTCTTAAATTATCCATACATGTCTTTTAAAATAATCAGGTTTAATGGACATCTTTATTAAATGCCACTCCTTTCTTACCTACCTCCAGAATCGTCAGTTCCAATATTCTCATGGTCGACCTCCCAATTGTCACTGTCTACGAACTTAAATCTCATTTAAAACTCTGCTGTCCATTTCCTAATTCATAGCAAGTCTTGTTCACCCATAACCCTTTTCCTCGTCAACCCTAATTGGACCCCAGTTCAGCAAACTTCTCTCATCCTGGTTTTCAAAGCCCTCCCCAGCTCTTTAACCTCCTCTAGTACTCTCCGCCAAGTGGTGGGAAATGGGATTAGAATAGATAGATGCTTGACAGCCGGTGCAAACACAACAACACAGCTGGTGCAGACATAATGGGCCGAAAGGTCTCTTTCCGTGCTGATTCTTAGATGTCTGCATTCCACTATTTCAACTGCTCCACCGTTTGTAGCTAACCCCTCAGCTGTCTGAGCCTCAGGATTCCTCCTCTACATCTATCTACCTTCCTTCAAAACACTCAAGACCTGCAGCGTAGAAAGATCAAGCGTTTGGGTGGCTCAGGGTCACAGTTTGCTAATGTCCTTGTGAAGCACAGGTGTCATTTTACTAAGTTTATATAATTGTATGGTTTTGTAGTTATTGAAGCTTCTCCAATTTAGGAGATTTTATACATTTTGCTTCCAGCTGCAAAACTATGCAGCAAACTCTACATGGAAATGAAAATAGATTGAAGGGCTACCTACCACGCAGCTTTCATTGTAAGTAATCTTCCCATATTGGGCGAGTTCTATATTTAGCAGCTTACCACTGTTATTCTGAACATGTTAACATAGAAATTGCAACACAGATCTGTTCCATTGAAAGCTTCAGATGATATTCAAAACCTAAATGCTGAAGGATTATAATCAAAATGATTCTGTGGGAGATAAACTTTCCAAGTAAAATGTAGTTTTAAAATTGTTCAGGGCAGCATGATGGCACAGTGGTTAGCACTGCTGCCTCACGGCGCCGAGGTCCCAGGTTCGATCCCGGCTGTGTCACTGTCCATGTGGAGTTTGCACATTCCCTAGGTGTTTGGTGGGTTTCGCCCCCGGCAACTCAAAGATGTGCAGAGTTGGTCACACTAAATTGTCCCTTAATTGGAAAAAATTAATTGGGTACTCAATTTATATTAAAAAATTGTTCGGAAAAGAAAGATAGAGATTTCAAGGATTCCAAAGATGTGCAGGTTAGGTGGATTGACCATGATCAATTACCCCAGAGTGTACAAAAGGTTAGGTTAGGTGGGGTTATCGGGTTAAGGGGATAGATTGGGGGCCTGCCCTAGGTAGGGTATCCTTTCAGAGGGCCAGTACAGACTCGATGGGCTGAATGGCCTCCTAGTGATTATATGATTCCATGCATCACTGTAGCTCAGAAACAGACAATAGAGGAATAGGCCATTTGATCTTTCAAGCATGCTCCGCCATTCAACATGATCATTATTGATCCTCTATCTCAGCACCATACTTCAGCGCTCTTCCCATACCCCTTGGCAGCTTTAGAGTCTAGAAATCTATATATTTCCTTCTTTGATTTGGCCTCCACAGCCTTCTGTGGTGGAGAATTTCACAGGTCCACTGCCCTCTAGTGACCAGGTTTTTCCTCATCTCCTTCCCAAATGGCCTAACACCCATAGTCTGAGACTGTGGACCTTGTTCTAGACACGCCCCAGCCAGAGGAAACAACATCCCTGCATCCAGTCTGTCCAGCCTGTCAATGTTATACCTTTCAATTAGACCCCTTCTCATTCTTCTAAATTCCAGTGAACAAAGGCCCAGTCAACCCAACCTCTCCTCGTACAATAATCCAGTCATCCCAGGAAACAGTCTGGAGAACCTTCGCTGCACTCCCTCTGTGGCAAGTATATCTTCCTTCGATAAGGAGACCAAAACTGCACACAATAACCTAGCCCTGCTGTACAGCTGCAATAAGATATCTTTGCTCCTGTACTCAAGTCTTCTTGCATTGAAGGCCAACATACCATTTGCTTTCCTGACTGCTTGCTGGTTAGCACGGTTGCTTCACAGCGCCAGGGTCCAAGGTTCGATTCCCGGCTTGGGTCACTGTCTCTGTGGAGTCTGCACATTCTCCCAGTGTATGTGTGGGTTTCCTCCAGGTGCTCCTGTTTCCTCCCACTAGTCCCGAAAGGTAATTTGGACATTGTGAATTCTCCCTCCGTGTACCCATACAGGCGCCGGAATGTGGCGACTAGGGGCTTTTCACAGTAACTTCATTGCAGTGTTAAAGTAAGCCTACTTGTGACAATAAAGATTATCGACATGCTTGCTTTCAGTGATGGTGTACCGGGACACCCAGATACCTTTGGATAGGGGCTGGTTTAGCACAGGGCTAAAGAGCTGGCTTTTAAAGCAGACCAAGGCAGGCCAGCAGCAAGGTTCAATTTCCGTAACAGCCTCCCCGAACAGGTGCCGGAATGTGGCGACTACGGGCTTTTCATAGTAACTTCATTTGAAGCCTACTTGTGACAATAAGCGATTTTCATTTCATTTTCATATTTCCTATCTATCACCATTTAAATAATACTCTGCCATTCTGTTTCTCTATCTGACGTAGATAACTTCACATTTATCCACATTATACTGCATCCCCACTCACTCAACTCGCCTAAATCACTCTCTTAACATCCTCCTCACCACTCCCATTCCCACCAAGTTTTATGTCATCAGCAAGCTTAGAATTATTACTTTTGCTTCCCTCATCCAAATTATTAATTTTGTCATGTGAGAGTACCTTTAAGAAATGGGTGTTTAAGAAATGTACCTTTAAGAAATGGGTGTTTATCAGTGATGTCAGAGTGTGGACAGCTGACAGAGTCTGTCAGCTTTTTACTTTCGGTTTAGGCTGTTTACTGCAGGGTGTGTTTTAGTTTCATTTTCAGTGTTGGAGCTGAAGCCAGACAGAGCAGGTGCACTGTTGATCTCTCTGCCATGAAAAGACTATCTCTTGATCATTTGGTGAATTCAGAATTATAAATGTTCTCAGTAGTGAATGTAAACCTAATGTGCTTCTGTTAAAAGGTGTTTCTTTTGTCTTCTGGATGTTGTTTGGGAAGTTATTAAGGATTACTTAGTGTTGTATTCTTTGGGGGTTGTATTTGAATTGATGATGGCCAAGATGGTCACTGAATGTTTTAAAAAGGTTAACTTAGTTCATAGAATGAACATGGTTTTGCTTTTAAAAAATACTTTCCCATTTCTGCTGTACCACTACTTTAGAGTGGGCCGTGTGCTCCCCATACCACAATCTATTAAAAGTTGTGGGTCAGGTGAACTCCATGATAAACTTTGGGATTTTCTAAACCCTGGCCCATAGCAATGTATAGTGTGAATAGCTGGGGCCCAAGCACTGATCCATGCAGCACTCCACTAGTCACCACCTGCAACTTTGAAAAATACTCATTTATTCCTATTCTTTTGTTTCCAGTCTGCTAACCAATTCTCAATTCATTCCATCGTATATCCCCCATCCAATGCGCTTTAAGTACACTAACCTCATTAGGTGGGATATTATCAAAAGCTTTTTGAAAATCCAAATACACGACATCCACTGGTTCACTCATCTATTGCACTAATTAATTCCTCAAAAAACTCCAGGAGGGTTGTCAAACATGATTTCCCTTTCATAAATCCACGTTGACTTTGCCTAATCTAGTTGATATTTTCTAAATGTCCTGTTATCACATCAATCATAATGGGATTCTAGCATTTTGCCTGTGACTGATATTAGGTGAAATAACCTGTAATTCCATTTTCTCGCACCCTCTTTTTAAAAAAAAAAAAGTGGGGTTACATTTGCCACTCTACAATCTGCCGGAACAGTTCCAGAATCCACAGAATTTTGGAAGTTGCCAACTAACGCATCCGTTATTTCCATTGTCACCTCCTTTATTACCCTGGGATGTTTGTCCCATTAATTTCTCCCAACAATATTTTTCTCAAATACCAGTTTCCTTCAATTGCTACTTATCGCCAGATATTAGCATTTCCGGAAATCTTTTTGCATCTTCCTCTGTGAGGACAGAACTAAAAGTATTTGTTTAATTGCTCTTCCATTTCCTCGTTATTGATTATAAATTCTCTTGTTTTGGACTGTAAGGGACCTACATTTATCTTCACTAATCTTTTTCTATACTGGCAAAGCTTATACAGTCTGTTTCTATGTTACGGCACGGTGGTTAGCACTGCGCCAGGGATCCGGGTTCAATTCCGGCATAGAGTTTGCACTGTCTGCGTGGGTTTCTTCTGGGTGCTCCAGTTTCCTTCCACAGTCACAAAGATGTGCAGGTTAGGTGGATTGGCTATCATCAAAGGATAGGGTGGGGAAGTGGGCCTAGGTATGGTGTTCTTTCGAAGGGTCAAATGGCCTCCTTCTACACTGTAGGGATTCTCTGGATACTTGCAAATTTACTCTCATCCTCTATTTATTCCCTCTTATTTATTTCCTCCTTTGCTGAATATTGAACTGCTCCCAATCCTCAGGCTTGCTGCTTTTTCTAGCAACTGTATGAGATTCTTGGTACGATTTACCTGCCGGGCCAGAATCTGAATGAGGCTGGTAGATCCCACAATGGGTCTCGCCCGGGATTCCCAATGGCTGTTACACCTCATGAGATCTCCTGATTTGGATCCCTCCCACAATGGGCGGGACCCAAACTTGCAGTGTTAAGTACACTCAACTCTGCCAATGCCAGATCTAATCAGCTCCTGGGATCTACCGGCCTCACCAAAGAAACCCCAGCCGGGTGCCAATTAGCACTGGCCCCTACAAACCGGACCAGGTGAAACGGCACTTTGGGGGGGGGGGGGGGGGGATCTCGGATCTCTTAGGCATTCAGAGGCCCCAGGTGGTTGGTATCTGGGCAGGGTGGCACCTTGGAACTGCTAATGCCACCCAAGTGCCAGCTGGGCACTGCCAGGGTATCCAGCTGGTACTAAGGGGCTGCCAGGGTGCCTGGACAGCAATTTGCCAGCACTGGGGATCTGGCCTGGGGGTGCCCTGACCATATGATATGGGGTGCAGGTGGGTTCAATGACTCCCCCCCCCCCCCAACAGGTGGGTTGGGGAGCTGGGGGGGGGGGGGTGTAGAGAGATTGTGGCCCCAGATGTCTTCCTGCACTGCCAAGCTGAGCTCCTCAGTGCAGGGGATGTGGCCGAGTGCACCCTCAGTGGGGAATTCTCCGCTGAGGCCCGGAAAAAAAAAAAAGAGTGCCGTTAGATAGCAGAGCCGTTCCCGCCGTCCACAACGGACCTTTTTTTTGGTGAGAACGTGCCCTCTCTTTGCATCTAATTCTATCCTCAAATTCTTTTGCAAACCATGGTTGGGTTGCTTCTCTTGTGTTTTTGCGTCAGAAAGGAATATGTAACTGTTGCAATGCATAGATTTGTTCCTTAAATATTAGTCATTGCTTATCCTCCATCATGCCTTTTAATGAAGTTTCCCAATCTATCTTAAGCAAATCACGCCTCATATCTTTGTAGTTACCTTTGTTTAGATTTAGAACCCTAATTTCAGCTCAGACTTCTTCACTTGCCACCCTACTGAAGAACTCTATCATATTATGATCACTGTTCCCTGAAGGATCCCACAGAACAAGATTATTAATTAACTCCTTTTCGTATCGCATAATACCAAATCTAGGATAGCGTGTTCCCTAGTCGGTTCCTCAACATAGGTCTAAAATAAAAAATCTTGTACGCTTCAGGACTTCATCTGCCATAGTATTGTTGCTAATTTGATTTGCTCAATCTAAATCTGGATTAAAGTCACCCAGGATTACTGCAGCACCATGGTTACATGTATCTCAAATTTCCTGTTTAAGATTTTCTGCCCCTTGTTGCTTCTTAGTTCCCCCCAGATTGATTTTACATCTAGATTTTGAACAAATCTTCTCTCTCACTACTGCACAACCAACAAAGTCACCCCACCTCCTTTCCCTTTTTGTCTGTCCTTCCTAAATATCGAATACCCTTGGATAGTAAGTACCCAGCCTTGGTCACCCTGCAGCCACGCCTCTGTAATCGCAATCATACCGTACCCGTGTATACCAATTAGTGTTGTTAATTCATCCAACTTATTGAGTATCATTTAGATACCGTGACTTTATACTTGTCTTTTTAACAGTTTTTACTCTTCGGTCTATGGTACAAAAAAAAACTATTTGTTGCTAGCCCTAGTTTCCTCCTGACTTCCACTTTTGCTTTATACTTTTCAGTCTTTCATTTCTATCTTTGTTTCCCTCTCGTGTTCCCATCCCCCCACCACTCTCGTTTAAACCAGCAGCCGCAAATACCCCCTGCAAGGATACTGGTTCCGGTCCTGCTGGGGGAAGGGGTGCAATCGGTCCAGCTTGTATAGGTCCCATCTTGCCCAGAATCTGTCCCAATGCCTCACAAATCCAAATTCCTCTCTCATTCTCCATCTTTCCAGCCCCGCATTTATCCGGTCTATTCGCTGCTCTCACCAGCACAGGGCATTGCGTGTAGTCCTGTGATTGCTACCTTTTGAGGTCCTACTTTTAAAAATGTATTTCCTAGCTCCCCATGTTTGGCTTTCAGGACCTCATCCCCTTGCTTGTGCAAACAAAAAAAACTCCCTACAATCCTGCTATCGGAAATATCAAGATTAAGCAAAAACAGTCAGGCTATCCAAGTACTCTGTTATTCCTGACCTCCTAGTAAATGTTGCCTTCTGATCAGAGAATGATGCAGCAAAGGAAGCCATTCAGACCATCATGCTTGTAGTTGCATTTTGAATGAGATATCCAATTAACCCCTTATTTTTTCTCCTTGATTTTGTAAATTATTTTCCTGACCGTAACATTAGTTATAACATTCAAGGCTATGGACCAAGTGCAGGGAAGTGGGATTAGTGTAGATCTAGAGTAGCTTTTTGTCGGTGCAGGTTTCATGGGCCACAGGGCCTCTTCTGTACTGTATATTTATTCAATATCACTGCTTTGCATTTCTCTTACGGAGAACAGCTCAACTTCTCTAGTCTCTCCAGATAACCCAAGTCCTTTATGCCTGTTAAGGTAAGGTAAAGTCCCCATTGTCCCAGATGACCATAGGCTGCTTTCCCATTTTGAGGGGGAGAGCTGACTGGCGGTGGTTTAACCTGAGGGACACCACACCTCAGGCAAGGTTGAGAAGCCGGGCCTTCATGAATAACCTCAGCCGGTACAGCAATTGAACCCACGCTGCCTGCCTTTTTCTGCACTGAGCTAAACCAACCTCCAATGCATGGTACCATGCAATTAAATCTCACCTTCACCCTCTACAAAGCCGAAATATTTCCCAAAATGTGGTAGCCAGAAAGGAACATAATACTCCAAACAGACATCTAACCAGTGTTTTATAATGATTTAGCATAACTTCCTTGCTTTTGTACTCTATGGCTGTAATTATAAAGCTAGGACCCAATATGTTTTTTTTTTAAAAAAAAACATCCTTCTCAAGTTCAAAAACTGAAAATACTGGACAATCTCAGCAGGTCTGATAGCATCTGTGGAGAGAGAAGGGAGCTAAAGCTTTCTGAGTCTGGATGACTCTTTGTCAAAGCTGCCGAGAACTGGAAATAGGGTCAAGATTTATACCGTGGGTGGGGGGCTGGAAGCCATTACCAAACACATCTTCTCTCCCCCCCCCCCCCCCCCCCCCCCCGGTCAGCATTTCGCAGGGACCATTCCTTGGTTGGAGGAGAGAATAGCCTGGGTGCGAGGGTTTTTTGATTATGCTGCCCGCTCTCCTAAGGCAGCAAGACGTGTAACAGAGTCAATGGGTGGGAGGTGGGCTCGCGTGATGGACTGGGCTGTGTTCCCGACTCTCTATAGTGTCTGGAGTTAAAAATAAAAAAAAGAGTTAACAGAAAGTTTCAATGAGGGTAATGCTGTTGATGTGGGATACATGGACATCGGAGAGGTGTTTGGTGCAGTGATGTACATGACTTGCGAGAACAATTGTAGCTCATGAATAAAAGAGATAGTAGGAATATGATTACACAATTGGCTAAGTAATAGGAAACAAAATATTGGTCAGGCTAGAGGAAGGTTCGTAATGGAGTTCTCCAAAGGCTGGTAGTGGGACCCCTGCTTTTCCTGACATGTATTAATGATGAACACCTTGGTGTGCAGGGGACAATCTCAAAGTTTGGCAGATTATACCGTTAACAATGTTTCCAGGTTTTGTAAGGGGGGAAAATGTAGAGCTTCAGAAGGACATAGACAGGTTGGTGGAGTGGGCAGATAAGTCGTAAATGAAGTTCAATGCAAAGAAGTCAGAGGTGATTCATTTTGGAGAGAGACGATATTAAATAAGGGGTGCAGGATCAGAGGGACTTGGCGTATATGTGCACAAGGCATTAAAGGTGGTAGGACAGGACAGGTAGAGAGAAGTTAATAAAACATAGAATATGCTAGGCTTTAGTAATAAGGCAAAGAGTACAAGAGCAAGGAGGTTGTGCTGAACTTGTAAAGGATATTAGTTAGATCTCAGCTGTTGTGTTATGTACAGTTTTGGGTGCCAAACTTTAAGCGATGTGAGTGCACTGGAGTACCGAAGAAGTTTACAAGATTGGTTCCAGGGATGAGAAACTTCAGGTATGAGGATAGATTGGAGAAGTTGGGACTGTTCTCCTTGGAGTGGAGAAGGCTAAGGTGTTTAAAATCTTGAGGCAGCTGGAGAGATTAGATATGGAGAAATAGTTCCCATCTGTAAAACGATTGAGAACAAGTGGGCACAGATTTAAAGTGGTTTGCAAAAGAAGCAAATGTGATGTGAGAAAAAAAATCCTTTTCACACAGAGTGGTTCAGGTTTGGAATGCACTGCGTGGAAGAGTGATGGAGGCCAGTTCCATTAAGGTATTCAAATTGATATGGGGAAAAGGCAGGGGAGTGGTACAGTCACAATTCTCATTTTGGAGAGCTGGTGTAGACACAATGGGCCAAGTGGTCTCCTTCTGCACCATAACAATTCGGTTGATATTGTTTTTCTTTAAAAGCAGAGCAGGCTCAAGAGGCTTTCTTACCGACTCCTGCTTCTGTTTCTCATGCTCTTAAACCTAAAGTCAACCTTTTCCCCTATGATGGGCTCTTTTTTTGGTCTCATCAATGGCTGCTAAGAGTTACTTTAACTAACTTTCTGGTGTTTTTTTTAAAAAAAGAGTTAACAAAGTTTCAATGAGGGTAATGCTGTTGATGTGGTGGGGTACATGGACTTCCAAGAGACACTTGATGCAGTGATGTTGCTCATGATTTCATGATTGCCACAACCTGGACAACTACATTAGCACGCAGGTTAAACTGGTGAAGGAAACCTCTTGGTAGGATGTACTCAAGTGGCAACGAGTCAACCAATGTCTTGGATGTTGGGCTCAAGGCAAAACAAGTGTGGATTCACCAGGAACTGTGCCGAAAAGCCAAAAAGTGCACATAGGTGGCTCAGGGATAGGATAATTCCCCTGTGGATACAAGCAGGAACAGAGCTTGGCAATCCCACATGACTGGACAATCATATAGAGTCACATTGCTCCTTTCCACAGCACAAGGAAGAGATCCGAAACAGGTGTCCTAAACAGTGTCCATTCCACTAACAGAGTGTTCAGTTACAATTGGAATCCTGCATCAGAGGTTGAATCAATAAGGAATGCAAAATACTTAGGGCCTGGAATTTGAGCACATTCCAAGACTTAGTCAGCAAGTAGTCTTGAAAAGAGAGACATCTGTATCAGTAGGGAATAAGTCGATTAATCAAGGAAAAATTAGCCCATATGTTGAATGTTGTTTTTTCCATAGTCTTACAAGAGCCCACAACTTACAATATATTACAACACATTTGCAGCACAGAAACAGGCTTTTAGCTAAACAGTTTCTTGCATGTGTTGATGCTCACACGGACCTCCGCTCACTCCCCTTTCACCCAATTCCATCAACATATCCTTCAATACCTTTCTCCTTCATATGCTTATCTTGTTTTCCTTGATGGCATCTATGCTATTCACCTCATCTATTCCCGTGATAGCAAATGCCACATTCTAACCACTCTGGTAAATAAGTTTCTTAATTTCCTTTTTGATTTATTCGTGACCAACTTTGGATTCTAATTCTCGTCTCGCCTGCAAGTGGAAATACACCAACCCGATAGCACGGTAGCTTGGTAGTTAGCACTGCTGCTTCCCAGTGCCAAGGTGCCAGGTTCGATTCCCGCTTGGGTCACTGTCTGTGTGGAGTCTGCACGTTCTCCCAGTGTCTGCGTGGGTTTCCTCCGGGTGCTCCAGTTTCCTCCCACAAGTCCCGAAAGAAGTGGTTAGGCGAATTGGACATTCTGAATTCTCCCTCAGTGTACCAGAGCATGCGCTGGAATGTGGCAATTAGGAGATTTTTCACAGTAACCTCATTGCGGTGTTAATGTACGCCTACTTGTGACACTAATAAAGATTATCAAATCCTTCCTTAACCTTGAAGATAAAGTGCAGCACGGTGGCACAGTGGTTAGCACAGCCTCACAGTGCCAGGGACCCTGGTTCAATTCCGGCCTTGGGTCTGTGTGGAGTTTGCACATTCTCCCTGTGTCTGTGTGGGTTTCCTCCGGGTGCTCTGGTTTTCCCCCCCCACAGCCCAAACATGTGCAGGTTAGGTGGACTGGCCATGTAAAATTATCCCTTAGTATCCAAAGGTCGGGTGGGGTAACGGGGATAGGATGGGGGAGTGGGCCTAGGTTTGGCTGCTGTTTCGGAGGGTCAGTGCAGACTCGATGGCCTGAATGGCCTCCTTCTGCACTGTAGGGATTCTAAGTGTATCTCTATCTGATCACCATTCAATCTTCTCTTTTCTACAGAAAAGAGACCCGGCTCAACCCTTGCTGATGAGTATAACTTTTAAATCCAGTGATATTCTAGTAAATCTTTTTTGCACTTCCCCTAGCACCTCTATGTCCTTTTTAGAATATGCAGGTTGTTCACCGTACTGGTCTAATCAAGATTCTGTATATAGTTAACATAGAACTGAGAAGCAGACAAGTTATTTGTTTATAAAGTAACCCGAGTGTATCGCGCACTTGCGGGCCCTGAGGGCGGACGTAATTATGTTGCAGGAGACACATCTGAAAGTGTCAGACCAGACCAGGCTAAGGAAGGGCTGGATTAGCCAGGTCTTCCACTCGGACTTGGACTCGAAGTCCAGAGGGGTGGCAATCATGATCAACAAGCGTGTGCAATTTGAGGCAGAGGGCATATCCGCAGACAGGGGGGGCAGATACCTGATGGTACGGGGCAGGCTGGAGGGGAGAAGAGTGGTGCTGGTGAATATATATGCCCCGAACTGGGATGACGTGGACTTCATTAAAAGAGTGCTGGGGAAGATCCCGGACTTGGATTCTCGCAGGCTAATAATGGGAGGGGACTTTAACATGGTCCTTGACCCGACTTTGGATCGGTCGTGTCCCAGAACGGGTAGACTCTCAGCAATGGCAAGGGAGCTGAAAGGGTTTATGGAGCAAATGGGGGCAGTGGACCCCTGGAGGGAGGGACAGCCAACAGGAAGGGGCTACTCGTTCTACTCGCACGTCCACAAAGTATATTCCAGGATAGATTTCTTTGTGCTAAGCAGGGACTGTAGGGGGGAGGTAAAGAACACGGAATACTCAGCAATTACCATTTCAGACCATGCCCCGCATTGGGTGGACCTGCAGTTCGGGGGAACGAGTTATCAACGCCCGCAATGGAGGCTAGATGTGGGACTGCTGTCGGAGGAGGGGATCTGCGAGAGGCTTCGGAAATGTATAAAAAATTACCTGCAGGTGAATGACACTGGGGAGGTCTCAGCGGCGACCGTGTGGGAGGCGCTAAAGGCAGTAGTGCGGGGGGAGCTGATTTCAATTGGGGCCCATAGAGCCAAGGCAGACCGGGCAGAGATGGATAGATTGGTCAGGGAAATGGGCCGGATAGATGAAGAGCACGCGGAGTCCCCGGGGGAGGTTTTACTCAGGGAAAGGCAGAGGCTACAGGCGGAACTGGGGGCACTATCCACGAGCAGGGCCGTGGAACAGCTTAGGAAGGCGAGGGGAGTGGTGTACGAGTATGGGGAAAAGGCTAGCAGACTGTTAGCGCAGCAACTTAGGAGGAGGGAGGCGGCCAGGGAAATAGGTAGAGTGAGGGACGAGGGGGGGCACAAAGTGGAGGATCCGGCAGAATTGAATAGGGTATTCCGGGACTTCTATCGTAAGCTGTATACTTCGGAGCCGCCAGAAGAACCGGAGGGGATGAAAAGGTTTCTGGATGGGTTAACATTCCCAACAGTTGGGGGGGGGGGGGCGAGTGGAAGAGCTGGGGGCCCCGATTAGAGTAGAGGAGGTATTGGGGGGCCTAAAGGCCATGCAGTCGGGGAAGTCCCCGGGGCCGGATGGATACCCAGTAGAGTTTTATAGGAAGTTCTCTGAGCTGGTGGGCCCGGTCTTGGCGAGGGTTTTCAATGAGGCAAGGGACAGAGGGACCCTGCCGCCGACGATGTCACAAGCCACCATATCTCTGATATTAAAGCAGGGTAAAGACCCGGAGGTGTGCGGGTCCTACAGGCCAATCTCCCTGATTAATGTAGATGCCAAGCTCCTGGCAAAGGTACTGGCGGGTAGAATGGAGGACTGTGTACCGGAGGTGATTGGGGAGGATCAAACGGGGTTCGTGAAAGGTAGGCAGCTGGCGGCCAATCTGAGGAGATTGCTCAATGTGATAATGATGCCCCCGGCGGGTAGAGAGGTGGAGGTAGTGGTGGCTATGGACGCCGAGAAGGCCTTTGACCGGGTGGAGTGGGAATATCTATGGGAGGTGCTCGGACGGTTTGGGTTCGGGGAGGGATTGGTGGATTGGATCAAATTATTATATCAGGCCCCGAGGGCCAGCGTCAGGACCAACAGAGAAGTGTCGGAGTACTTTAGGTTGTACCGAGGGACCAGGCAGGGCTGCCCGCTCTCCCCGCTGCTGTTTGCGCTGGCCATAGAGCCGCTGGCGATTGCGCTGAGAGCCGCAGAGGATTGGAAGGGGATGGTGAGGGGCGGGGTTGAACATAGGGTTTCTCTTTACGCAGACGACCTGCTCCTGTACGTGTCGGACCCAGTGGCCGGGATGGGAACTATACTGGGAATGCTGAGGGAGTTCGGCCAGTTCTCAGGATACAAATTAAATACGGTCAAGAGTGAAATGTTTGTGGTACAGGCAAGGGGCCAGGAGAACAGATTGAGAGGGCTACCGTTTAGGTTAGTTGAGGAAAATTTCCGGTATTTGGGAATCCAGGTGGCACGAGACTGGGGCAGGCTGCATAAGTTAAATTTGGCCAGGGTGGTGGAGCAAATGAAGGGAGAGTTTTGGAGATGGGATGCACTCCCGCTGTCGCTGGCAGGGAGGGTGCAGACTGTAAAGATGACAATCCTCCCTCGATTTTTGTTTATTTTTCAGTGCCTCCCGATCTTTATCCCACAGTCCTTCTTCAAAAGAGTTAACGGGCTGATCATGAGCTTTGTCTGGGCGGGAAAGTCTCCGCGGGTGAAGAAGACAATGTTGGAGAGGAACCGCAGCGAGGGGGGGCTGGCGTTGCCGAGTCTGGTCAATTATTACTGGGCGGCCAACATCGCTATGATAAGGAAGTGGATGGTGGGTACGGGGTCTATTTGGGAGCGAGTGGAGGCGGCTTCGTGCAGGGGCTCCAGTTTGGAAGCCCTGGTCACGGCTCCTCTACCGCTGCCGCCGGCCAAGTACACCACCAGCCCGGTAGTGGTGGCGACCCTGCGGATATGGGGCCAGTGGAGGAGGCATGTGGGGGAGATGGGGGCGTCTGTCTGGGCGCCAATCTGCGACAACCATCGGTTTGCCCCCGGCAGTATGGATGGGGGGTTCCGAGTATGGCGGCGAGCAGGGGCGGGAAGGGTGGGTGATATGTTCCTGGAAGGGAGCTTCGCGAGTTTGAGGAGCTTGGAGGAGAAATTTGGGTTGGTAGGGGGAAATGATTTTAGATACCTACAGCTGCGGGACTTTGTTCGTAGACAGGTCCCATCTTTCCCGCGCCCCCCGCCAATGGGGATCCTAGACAGAATAGTCTCTGGGAGGGACGAAGGGGAGGGTAGAGTCTCGGGTATTTATAAGGTGCTCATGAGGGAGGAAGGGTCCCAGACAGAGGAACTGAAACTTAAATGGGAGGAGGAGCTAGGCGGGGAAATGGAGAATGGGCTGTGGGCAGAGGCCCTGAGTAGGGTAAACTCGACTGCGACATGTGCAAGGCTCGGGCTGATCCAATTTAAGGTCGTTCACCGGGCCCATATGACGGTGGCTCGGATGAGCAAATTTTTCGGGATAGAGGACAAATGCGCTAGGTGCGCGGGAGGACCAGCGAACCATGTGCACATGTTTTGGGCATGCCCTGAGCTGAGGGGGTACTGGGAGGGATTTGCGGGGGTCATGTCCCAGGTGCTAAAAACAAGGGTGGTGATGAGTCCAGGGGTGGCAATTTTTGGGGTTTCGGAAGACCCGGGCGTCCAGGGGGAGAAAGCGGCCGATGTGCTGGCCTTTGCTTCCCTGATAGCCCGGCGACGAATATTATTGGCGTGGAGGGACTCAAAGCCCCCGAAGACTGAGTGGTGGCTTGCGGACATGTCAAGTTTCCTGGGGATGGAAAAAATTAAGTTCGCCTTGAGGGGATCTGTGCAGGGGTTCACCCGGAGGTGGCAACCATTTATTGACTTCTTTGCGGGAGAGTGAGCGTCAGCAGGGGGGTGGGGGAAGGGGGGGGGGGGGTAGAGTAGAGTAGGAGGGAAAATATGGCGGGTAGTACGGGTGGGAGGGGAGCGGGCTTGTGCAATACGGTATGATGGAAGTATTGAAAGTACGTGGATGTTTGCACATTTTTGCCTTTTTTTGCTTCCTTTCTGATGATGTCTGTAACTGTTTATAAAGCCAAAAACTACCTCAATAAAATTGTTTATTTAAAAAAAAAGTAACCAGAGTGTAGGTTTGTTGTTTTAAATTGCCTTATATTCTGCCTCACTACTTTTAGATTTCAGATCTCACGTTGTCCCTGTCCAATGATAATGTGGTCTCCTTATTCTTCACAACAAATGTGACCCTACACATTTATCTTCATTGAAGTAAATCTGCCTATGAAATGTCCATTTTTCCATGTTTATTAATATCTTCCAGTATTTTGCTGCAGTGCTCATCTGCATAAACCATATCCACTAATTTGGTGTCATCCATTTGGTGAAATTTTACTTCCGATCCCAGACTCCAAATTGTTTGTGTAAATGATGAGCAGCACTGGCCCCAACATCAATCCTTGTACAACATAAATCTTATCAATTGTTCCCAAGTAACGGTCTGATCATTTACTGTTGGTTTTCTGTTTAGTACACAGCTTGCTACCATTCTGCTACCCTTCCTCTGACTCAACATTCTCTGACTTTCATCAGAGTTTACTGTGCAATGCTCTGTCAAAGACTGTTTCAAAATCCAAATATATTACCCCGCAGAATTGTTGCGGCACAGGAGGTGGCCATTTGGCCCATCGTGTCTGCACCAGCTCTCCAAATGAGCACTAAGACTTTGTGCCATTCCCCGGCATATTGTTTCTATTCAAATAATCATCTGATGCCCTCTTGAATTCCTCGATTGAACCTGCCTCCACCACACTTCCAGACAGTGCATTACCTCCATCTACCCCGTTATTTCAAATTTTTCAAAACATTTGAAAGAAAGATAGGTCAAGCATGACCGTCCCCTTTTGGAATCTGTACCGACTACTCTTATATTTTCAGTTTCTAGATGTTTTTCCATTACATACCTGATTAAAGATTCCATTATCTTTCTTACCATTGATGATCAGCTAATGGGTCTAAATTTCCCAGGACTGGTGGATACAGGAATCACTTCAGCTGTCCACCAGTCCTCTGATACTGTTCCCTTTCCAAATGATTTTTCTTTTGCTTGTAATAGTGCCTCGGCTATTTCTCTCCTAAATATGCGCAGCTACAATCCACAATCCATTTGATTCAGAAGTTTGATCCTCAAAGTTCAATTAATTAATCAATTATTTCCTCCCTTTTCATCTTAAATATCTTAACATCCTTTTTTATCTTCTAATGTAACGTCCTCGTGTCTGTTTCCCTGGTAAATACAGAAATAAACCTTGTAGAATCTGTAGAAGAGTCATTTAGATCCGAAAAGAGTTAACTCTTTCTCTCCAAAGATGCTGCCAAACCTGTTGAGTTTATCCTGCATTTCTTGTTAGTATTTCTGCATTTCACTGTCATGAGTTTGTCAGCGGCCCTATCGCCTTTCTTTTGTTTAAGTATGTGTAGAATACTTAATTTCTTTCAATAGTTCCTCCTTACCTTCCTGATTCCCATGTGTTAATTGGAGGGGAGAAAATCACAGGCTATTATCGTTAGCAATGAGGGACAAATCACCATCATTCTTCCCACTGCCAACCCCGCCTCAGCAAGCCACACACCACCCTGCCCTACACCCACCACCACTCCACACCAGCCCCACTTGGTTACCAACAGAGGACTCAGAATCAACTTATTTTCCTCCCTCTTCCAGGAATTTTTACCACCCAGCCTCAAAAACGTTTAGAATGGGTGACGTAGGGAGAATGAGGCAATTTTTTTAAAAAGCAAAAAATACCCCAGATGCTGGAATTCTGAAATTAAGACAGGAAATGCTGGAACACGTCAGCAAGTCTTGCAGCATCGGTGAGCTGGAAGCAAGAGTTAATGCTTCAGATTGATTACCTTTCATCAGAACGCATATGGAAGGCCATTAACCCGAAACATTAACTTTGTTTCTCTCCACAGATGGTGCCAATATTGGCCTGCAACTTCCTAGGAATGGCTGATTTTCCAATCCTTATTGACATTTTGCTCTTAAATTGTAAAGTGCTTTTCTCACCCGACCTTTCTGACTCAAGTTGGTTGAGAGTAAAACTAGCAGAAACATTCAACGTTAGCAATTTAAATGGCTTTGCTGGATGGTTCCCAGCGCTGCCCAATTGCGCAGGGTAAGTTAGTCCTTCTGGACAGCTACAGGGGAAATCCTTACCTGGGAACCAGAGAATGACTCCCCAGCATATCTTTGGGGTAGACGCCCCAAATCTGACAACGGGGAGCCAGGAAGTGAGCGCCCAGAATTTAAACATGTTGAAATTTAGGAATGCCACTTTGACAGATCTTTTTAAATGAAGCATAAAAAAAACACTAAAAATTTGCGAAAAAGCGTAAAGGTTATTGAACACGCGTGTCCATTACTAAATTACGTGACAAAACAGTGTAATGATAAATCAATACTTCTCACCATTTGGTGACAACTCAAACTGGGGTTTCCCCTCAGTCACACCTTTAAAAGTTGCCAGGTGTCCTTCGATAATTTCTCCATCAACAAATTTTCCAAGCAGTGCTACCTTGCCCTCAGGATAAACATACGCTATTTTATCGCCAGTCATCTCTCCATCTTCATTCACCTCTCCTACAAGACAGCCACCATCCTGTCATATAAGATAACATGTTACTTGATTCATAACACACAATATTCACAGGTGTAATGTCATATACATTTTCTTCCAAAGATCTTGGAAACATAAATCATAGAATTTGCAGTGCAGAAGGAGGCCATTCGACCCATCGAGTCCGCACCGGAAAGAGCACCCCACTTAAGTCCACACCTCCACCCTACCCTCGCAACCCAGTAACCCCAGCTAACGTTATTGGTCACTAAGGGCAATTTAGCATGACCAATTCATCTAACCTGCACATCTTTGGATTGTGGGAGGAAACTGGAGCACCCGGAGGAAACCCACGCAGACACGAGGAGAACGTGCAGTCTCCGCACAGACAGTGATCCACCCGGGAATCGAACCTGGGACCCTGGAGCGGTGAAGCAACAGTGCTAACCACTGTGCTACCATGCCGCCCACGTACACCAAAGAATTTCCATGAACAGTTTACACTTTGCCATCGCAATTTCACGAGAAGTGCAGACAATATACACCCCATTTCCATGCATAAATACATTTTCTACTCTAATTCTGATAAAGTTATGGCAGCAGTTCGCAGACATTTCTGACCAGAATAGATATGGCCATGAAAGCACTAATGCAAAGCTTTTAAAAAAAAATTATATCCATAATTTTTGCCAGTTTTCTCCAAAAACATTCAGGGCCAGTTGGCAGCACTCTTATGAGCCAGAAGGGTGTGATAATGCCTCGAGTTAATCGTTCTTCCTCCCTGACCTACCATCATTTTCTGAATTTAATGCACATTTCTTCTGCCAAAACATTATCTAGAAGCGTGGATTTCCTCCGGGTGCTGGGTTTCCTCCCACAGTCCAAAGATATGCAGGTTAGGTGGATTGGCCTTGCTAATCTGCCCTTTAGTGTCCAACTGTTAGGTGGGGTTGCGGGATAGTCGCCCCAGGCAGGGTGCTTTTTCAGAGGGTCAGTGCAGACCTGATGGGCCGAATGGCCTCCTTCTGCTCTGTAGGGATTCAATGATTCTAAGTTAGGATATATTACACATAATAGCAATACAAGTTGTTTTGCAGCCAGTATTTCTAAACTTATGAACAGTGCTTCCCAAATGTTTTTCCACCGTGACCCCATTTTAATGCTTGAAAATTGGTGCAGCCCCAGAGTGATAGTGGGTGGAAAAGAACCAGAAAGGAAGTGTTGGGTGGGGTTGGAAGGAAGGAAGGACGGGTGTTGTTGCCTGCAGGCATATTGTTTTTCCCGCAACCATTTCGAAGACTGACTTGCCTCAGAGCTGCACATTTTGCCTGGGATTGTAACGGAGCCTTGGTGCACGCAAAGCACCTCCTCGAATTACAAACACGTCAATTGAAGTCCCCGATTAGTTAATCAGAGTGCTTACCTGAATGGCCAATCAGAACAAAGAAAGAACCACCAATCAAGAGTGGTCCTATAGATCAGTGATTGTCAAACTCGGCAGGTGGGGCGACACACGGGTGGGTCGCGGAGCCGCCCTTTGCGACGCTCCCGAACGCGCAAATCTGCACGCAGCAGCCAGCTTTTAATAACGCTGGCTGCAAGCGGCCTTCAAAATGGCGCGAAGATGTAAAAACAATGCAGGCGCATTGCGCATGTGCATCGATGATCGGGCACGCATGCACAGTGCAGCCGCTTTTTTTTTTAAAACGGTCGCAGCTTTTTGTTTTACAAGTTTGGGGGGGGGAGGGGTTTATTCATTTTATTTTTATATATTTTTACAAGTTCGGGGTGGTTTTACTTGATAACATTTTTACAGGAAAAAAATGCAGAACTTTGGACAGATGGAGACTCCATACTTTCTGACACCGGAAGGCTTCACCTTCATCCAACAGGTTCCATTGGAGGAGCGTGTACGAGGGCCAAAGGGACCCAAAACCATTTCCTCCATTTTTGTCAGCAGCAAACAATGGTGGGTCGCAAAGGTCGGCTGGCCTGGGTCGCGAAGGTCGGCCGGCCAACAGGAGCCGCGGCCCACTGCTTGGGAACCCCTGCTTGTGAAGCATTACACATTTGTCATGAGCTTTTTTCGATTGATCAATTGAAAGCATGTGGGAGCTTGGCTGTGAATTATGTAACGGCTGTAATTTTACATAGTCATATTTCAAATTAGCACAACTCATCTTGCCTCAATAAAACTTCACGGCAATTCTTTCTAGTCTAGACACAGCTGGATTGGCCATTTTATCATAGTACATTCTGCAAGGAATTATTTTGGAACAAGAGGATAAATAAAACTAGAAGGAGCCACTGAAAGATGAAGAGCGGAGGACAATTTTGACTCAAAAACAATATGCAAAGTAAGCCATGGCATTTTACATTTTTATAAAAAAGCTATTTTTAATTCATACAAATAGTTTCAATGCTAATTCGGGAGCAAATACTGCAGTTTGGTTGGTTTGTTCACTTTGGCCACAACTTTGCAGAAATCAAGGTGCGTGTTGCACATGATGTTCAGGCAAATTTGACCATTCGTTCACAAGAGTCCAGGTGCATATCATATTTGAAAAAAAAGTGTGTGTGTTGAGCGCAACTAAAGCAACCAAACTGGTGCTTTAGATGAGGTTATATAATTAATCAGGGGCTGCAGATCAAACGTGCGGTCTATGGTCTCTATGCAAGTTAACCTCAAATTTAAGTTTTTCACCAGAGTTTGCAAATCAATAGAACATAGAACAGTCAGCACAGTACAGGCCCTTCAGCCCACGATGTTGTGCCGACCATTTATCCCAAGATCAACCTTACCTACACCCCTTTAATTTACTACTGTCCATGTGCCGGTCTAAGAGTTGCTTAAATTAAGGGATCTTCTGGTCCTGTTGCTGCCAATGGGATTTTCTATTGATTCCACTCCATGCCAGTGGGATTGTAAACCACCAATCACCCCCATTTACATTCACTTTGTTTTTTTGCCCACAACATCTTCGTCAATCTTCACCTAACACTGGCCTTCCATGCAGCCCCAGTGCTCCGGCACAGAGTAATGGGCCAAAGAGCCTTTTCTGTGCTGTTGACCTCGAATTGAAGCTTACCAGTAAGTACATCCAACAAATACCCCATCGGACATTATCCCTGTATTGACCCCGGAATGTCAACCGTCCCTTCGAATCATATTCCTCAGCCATGCCATTCAATTCTCCATCAAAGTAGGTACCATGGAGGGCACTCCCGTCCTCATACGTGTAAACAGCTTGTCCATGTAAAGCATCATCAATGCAGTTCCCTTCCAGTGTGCTAAATAATAAAAAGGGATATTTGATGTTACACATTTTTTCAAGATACCCTAGTCCTTAATGGTTGTACGTAGAACAAGTAATAGGCACCCATCAAATATTAATTTGGGATGCGCGCGCGCTATACGCTTAATCTGGCCAATTTATTGTAAGACCAGAGGTAGGACTCCTCTATGAATATTTACTATGGTTTACAATATGCAGCAGTGGTAACTCTGCAAAACCAAAACCAAGGGTAAGGCAATTTTCTCCCCACCTGAGCATTGGGATGTGGGTATTTTACTAGCAAATAAAATTGCATGCATCTGTTACATTAATTCAGTCTTAGTGATGACAGAGATCATATCCAAGACGGTCTGACCTTTTCCTCCAAGCAGCTGATATAACATGTTGCAGCAAAATGCTATACATGGGAGGTTCCTTCTCTTGACTGGACCTCAACTGAGAAAAGGAGAGGGAAGTGCTTCGCAATTGGAAGCAAAAGAGTCATTTGTAACTATTTCTAAACCCTGACCTATCTCAATGGCTGGGAAAAATTCATAAAGTCAAACAAAATGAGACACCACAGATGGAATTCTCCGTTGGCTGACAGCAAAATCAGGGCATGGGGTCGGGCGGAGAATAGCTCCCGATGCCAAAAGCGCGAGATGTGCCGGTTTGATGCCAAATCGCGATGCTCCGCCTCCTCCTCGAAAACGGCGTCAATGCAATGCACGATGGATGCAGTTGCAACACCGTTCGCATATCATTAGTGGGCTCACCCATAATTCTCCGTCTCCGATGGGCCGAGTTCCCGGTGGCGCAGTCCACGTGTGCTCTCACAAATGGTGAACATGGCCTAGTGGCTGCTGAGAGAAAGAAAGGGTGTACGAACAGTGTCCAGCCGTGCCGCTGGCCAGGGAGCTTCTGCCAGAGAGCTGGGGGGGGGGGGGGGGGGGGCAGGGAAAGTGGTGCGTGGCCAGGAGGTTTGCTGTGGGGTTGGGTACGCAACACCATTATCCCAGCCGGCAAGGCAGCCATGTGGCTGCGCATGCCACTGACAGCCCGCTTTAAACCTGGTGCCCTGGTATGTTTAGGTGACCACCCCCCTCGGGGCCACCTCCCTGGGTGCCCTCTGGCCCCAGCAGACCTATCAGCTGTATGGCGGCTCCTGCTCCAGCATAACCGGCCCCATCATTTTGGCCCCGATGGTGTGTGTGTGTTTTGGGGGGGGGGGGGGGGGGGGGGGGTGTATTGTTTACGCGCGGCTGCAGCTCGTCAGCCCTGGGGCTTTCCATCACTGACCCTCTGATTCCCGCACTGTTTCTCATGTGTTTCAACGGTGTTCCTCGCGGCGCCAGTGCTAGCCCCTCATGGAGCATCTGTGGCGCCGATATTTCTGATGTGAAGTTCCACGGATTCTCCGTTGGCGTCAACACTTAAATCAGAAACAGAGAATCCGGCCCCGCATCACCGGCCTGTTGAAGGTTTCAGCCTGACTGACACCAGAATGATAACATTTCTTCCTCCAGTGATGTTATATTTGGTGACAAAGTCGAATCCCTCATGGGGGACCTGTGCACTCCATTTGTGTTAAAAGAGAGCAGCAAAGTCTCAATTACTGAAAAGCCATGAGGAAATTTGAAAATTAAAAAGGAACGGCAAAGTGTTAAAGATTTTTGAAGTTATTAGCTTTTCCCTTTCACCCCAGGATCATTTTTGACTACAGACCATGATAACATTTTTTTTTTTTAAAATTTAGATTAGCCAATTATTTTTTCCAATTAAGGGGCAATTTTAGCGTGGCCAATCCACCTACTCTGCACATTTTTGGGTTGTGGGGGCGAAAACCCACGCAGACACAGGGAGAACGTGCAAACTCCACACGGACAGTGACCCAGAGCCGGGATCGAACCTGGGACCTCAGCGCCGTGAGGCGGTTGTGCTAACCACTAGGCCACCGTGCTGCCCCAGACCATGATAACATTAACAGTTGTCTAGACCTGGCTTCAAAAGTATGCGGAAAATGTGCTCGCGATTGCCAGGTTGCAGAATGTGCCACGTCTTTGAAAATAGGGATGTGTATTCTGGTTTCTAAAAAGTGTAGGTTCCAAGAACAATTATTATTTTTTAAAAATAAATTTAGAGTACCCAATTATTTTTTCCAATTAAGGGGCCAATTCACCTAACCTGCACATCTTTTTGGGTTGTGGGGGCGAAACCCACGCAGACACGGGAAGAATGTGCAAACTCCACACGGACAGTGACCCAGGGCCGGGGTTCGAACCCGGGTCCTCAGCGCCGTAGGCAGCAATGCTAACCACTGTGCCACCATGCTGCCCTCCAAGAACAATTATAAGTGTCATAATACATGGCACTATAGCCGATTTGAAATAAGACAATTATTTGTAGTAGAATTTGTTCCATACTTTCACAAATCCTTCCCTTACTGCCTGGTCGCAGTGGATGCACTGGGGCTGCAGAACAAGAGTCTGCCCGGAGGAGCAGCGGCCAACTGGTGAGGCTGGAGAGAAGGCCGTTCAACAGGCTGAGGGGGTTGTGGGAAGGAAGCGTGGCATCGGGCCTGTGTGTATGTATAATCGGCAGCGCCGGTCATACAAGGACCTGCGGACTGACATGTTACTGAAGAGCAGGGAGACCGTGCAACATCTCCGCCACATGATGGCACACCTGGAATTGTTGGGGTATGGGGAGGACGCCCCGAACCACTTTGCCACCAGGTTCTTCCAAGCACCAAGTGGCGACCTGTCTGGGATCTCCCAGATCTCAATTCACAGGTGCCTCCACGCAGTAACAGATGTCCAACATGCCCGGGCAGTGCAGTATACCTTCAATGCAGACCGAGACCATCAGGCTGTCAAGGCCCCAGGATTCGCTGCCATTGCTGGCATGCCCCAGGACCAGGGGATGATAGATGGGACACATGTCCCCTTACGAGCACCGCTGCATGTGGGAGTGCCCTTCATCATTAGAAATAGCTTCCACTCCCTGAATGTGCAGTTGGTGTGCAATCACCGTCAGCACATGATGCACATCTGCACCCGGTACCCAGGCAGCACGCATGACGCATTCGCTCTGGCACACTCAGCAGTGCCCCACACCTTCAAGGTACCACTTGAGCGAGCGGCTGGCACCTGGGGGTCGAGGGTTATCCGCTGAGGTTGTGGCTAATGACGCCCGACCGGAGGTTCCAGAATGACGCGGAGACCCACTATAAAAATTCCCACGCAGCCACCAAGGGGCGTCATCAAGTACTACATCAGAGTACTGAAGATGCGGTTTCAGATGCCTGGACTGCTCTGGTAGGGATCTCCAATACACTCAAGGAGAGTCTCGTACAGTGATTATCTGCTGCGTCCTCCACAACATTGCGCAAAAGAAGAGACATGCTGGAGGAGGGATGAGGATGAATGTCAGGCCTTGTCCAACGAGGAGGTTGCAGAGGAGGGCCAGGATAGGCCGGGCACAGGCAGGTATAGGCTGCACGACGTGTGCAACTTGGGCCGACATGCATGGGACACCCTGATTGTCTCCAGGTTCATGAACTAGGAGGCCTGTCCACTGACAGCTCGTCCTCCCTGCCCCACCTCCCCACAACCCCCCCAAAATCAGGAAACATCCCCCCCATCCCTCAGAGCTTCCCACCACTTCCACTACAGGGTGTTGGCCCTGGGCTGGTAGTATCATGGGTCTAGTCCATAGGAGGGAGGATGATGATAATCCACTCAGCTATGAGCTCTGGTGCTCTGTATCGTACGATGGACTCCTGCCCCAGTGTCACATTCCACTGTCTGCCTGGGTGGCTCCTACTTGCGTGCTAGCCATTCCACCACATGCACCCACAGACCTTCAGGGGGCGGTTATGGGGGTAGTGGCCGATGATGGCTCACTCACCGGGTAGGCCCTACCACATGGCGCCCCCACATAGCTAGTCCAGCCCCCTGCTGACACGCGGGGAGAACTCTGGACAGTCCTGGGGGCCCTCAAGCATGCCTCCCTCCAATACCCACACTGCTGGCATCCCACCCAGCAGACCTGTTACACCCGGCCCAACCCATCCCTTCAGACAGAGTACCGAACTTTGAAACTTCGGTGAACAGATTTTTGTATTTTATAAAGTGTTGTGCACTCACACCCAACGCAAACTGTGCTTCACATGTGCCAAACTGGTGTCTAACTTTCTACTCTTCAGTGTCCTAATGCTCCTTCCAGGTGGATGCCCAGGCAGTACATCAGAAATGTTTCCCACACTGTGACCGGTTTGTCCCCGCAGGGATTCCTATCTCCACCTGATGTCTCGCGGCATGTGTGAGGCAGCTGTCCTCTGGAGCAGGGGTTTTTAAACTCAGGGTTGCAAGCCATGGGTGGGTCGCAGGCAGGTTACGGGAGGGTCGCGAGAGGCACACCCAATGACCGGCTTTTAAAAATGCCAGCTATGATGGACGTTTGAGATTGCCGGCCATCCCGCACATATGTGCTGGATCAAGCAGTACGCAGGCCCGGAGTCCAGCAGGTTCCACCACCTCCTCTTGACATCAGCGTGCTGTCGGGGGCGATTTTGTTTCAGCAACAATGGAGTCCTTCCATCGGAAGCAGCGGCAGAGAGCAGGTCATCAGATAAAATCTGGATTTCTTTGCCCTTACAAATGTATAAGTACAAAATGTGACTAATAGAAATGGGTATTCATTGTTGGATTATAATGAAAGCTGTATGGGGAAATGTGCCATGTCACTCAGTGACTGGGCCAGTTCCCTCTGTGCCTGGCTCAGGTCAGCCAGCGCCAGGCCAATGCTCTCGACACCCGCAGCCGAGGTCCGTTGTGACTGGGCCACCCTCTGAGCGCCGCAGCAATGTCCATGTGACCCTTGTACATTGCCACCTGTGAAATGGCTGCACTGAATGCCTCAGGCCTTGGACATCCTGACCCATGGCCGTGACCCTTGCACCCAAGGCTTTCACTGCCGACGCCACCTGTGGGGTTTTGGCCTAGGTGGCATGCATTATCGGCACCGCTTCCTGCTCCTGCAGGCAGTTGGACTCCTCCAACTGCACCTGCAGGCAGGAGAAGTTGCTGACACCCCCACCTGTAGTGCACTGCGCCTGCATTTCCAACACTGATGGGACCTCCTTTTCCAGAAGACGAGACCCATCCTGACGGCAGCTATTCCCTGGGGTCAGGCTTCCCTCCATCCGTCTGGCCCTAAAGGGTTCCTACCCCCACCTGATGTAGTGCTGCATGTATGTGGTGCGCACTATGTAGTGTCTCAGGAGCCTCAGGATGGTGGAGGGCACCAGTGACAGCAGTGACGGGAAGTCAGTGTCATCCCTGAGCAGGTGTTCCGGGGTGTTGAGGTTGGGAACAAGGGACCCCGGATGGTCCCCCGTCATCGCCGTGTAGCGGCTGGGCATCAGCCTGTTCTGCCTTGTTGGGTAGTGTCCAACAAGGCAAAAAGACAAGACGTGTGATGAGATCAAAGACAGACATTGGGTGGGTGGGTGGGGGGGAATGACTCACATGCCATGGAGACATTGCAACACATTGGGGGCTCACTTGACTGTCCCATGACGACCTCCACCTTGGCGACAGCCACTGCCTACCCGTCCGCCTGGTGTGGAACGGGGCTGGTGCCAAGGGCAGAGGTGGTGACGTACCCAGGCCACCCCGAGGAGAATGTGCATCTTCTTGCGGCACTGCTCGCCGGTCTTCGGCGTGGGGCCAGTGGTGCTCACTGCCTCTGCTATCCCCGTCCATGCCCAGTTGGCCTAGACACGTGGCAGCCTCCTTCCCATCCAGGAGAACAGGGTGCCCTGCCTCTCCTCCACAGCAATATCTCCAGCTCTGCATCTGTAAATCTCGGGGCCTCTTCTCCGTGGAGCCACCGTCTTGGCTGGAATGAGTGTGTGTGGGGAGAGGAGTGCTTAAATGCAGCTCCAGCTTGTCAAGCTCTCGAGACTCCAGCGAATCTCACGCCGGAGTGAGTTGGAATTGCACTAGTTCCACGTGGTGCCACTGCTGGCTCATTAGCATGTCCTGAATGGCTTCAGCAGTCGCACCCTTATCGCGAGCGGAGAACATCCCCCATTCAGCCCGGGTCAGCACTCAAGTCTCTCAAACAGAGAATCCCGCCCTATACACCACAATTAGGCTACCCCTCAAATATTCCACATTAAAAGGGAATAGAAGTATAGTCTATATAACTTATCCTCATAATTTAACCGTATTCGCCTTGTAGTTTCTTACTTTGCACTGTGGGTGGTGGTGCTGCAGCAAGGGAAGTATAATTTTATACATATATTAGTTACTTCCTGGTTAACAGAGCTGATAACATCTTAATCTCCAACAGTGGAGATGAGACTGGCTGTAGCACCAGTAGCATGTACCAGCACTTCATTGTCTTTCATAGATTACATGATGTGGGCCAAGCATTGAAGATCACCCAGAAAAACAAAGCAGCAAGCTGAAGGAACCATCAATAATGAAGCAGGCAGTTGAGCTTTAGGGGTGTAGCTGCATTCCACAATGAAACAGGCAAAATTAACTAAAGTTAATTTGGAGATTTTAACCACTTGCTAACTAAACTCTGATGTGGAGACTAAACTCTTGTCATTGACAAAAAGATACCAGCATGATCCAAAATGATGCAGTCAATGCACACTTCCATAAATTGGGTATAGGGGCGTGGGGAAGAGCACCTTGTACTCCAATTATGCTGTCTATTTGGCATTCATGGGACAAACCCTTGTGCCATATTGAAGATTCCAACAATTATTATGGTCCTGTTTATTTTCTACATTTATTTTGCAAATTGGGAATAAAATATTCACGATGAATTGCACAGCAATATTATTGATTGGATCCATCGCCTCAAAAGGCGAGAGGATAAACAAAACTTATTTTGTTCCCTATCTGGGAGAGATACATGCACTGTTTATTTCCTTGAATGGATAAAAAAGTAAATTTAAAAACAGCATAGAATACACAATACTCAAAGAGATAGCGGTGTACGGTAACCGTAGAAATAATTGTATTAATCACAAAAGCCAGTCTCTGCTCCAACATTTTAAGCATTTGACCTTCATGATCAGTTTATATAATTCTCTAGAAAAACAAACAATCACTACCAGTCCTGTTTGTTTCATTGTTCCAAACACTAAATGGCACCACTCCATCGCACTTGCATGGTGCCAGCAGGGTACAAAATATCACACTGGACAGACTTGAACATCTCAAGGAAGCTGCAACTGCAGTACAAAAAAAATTATAAACTGTTCCAAGAGTGTTGTTTCATTAACCTTTCCCCCTCCATCCAGTGCAGAGGTTAACCTATCAGCGGTGACCGTATAACTGGCTCTCTCATATCTTACAAGCTCATGTGGTTTGCATCTCTGGATGTCTCAAGAGATGGCCAACGATGGGTTACCTTGTCACATCTCAAAACATAGGAGCCTTTTAACTTCTGTTTGACCGCCCTCCTCGCCCACACAAGCCAAATGGTTGGTTCACTGAGTAGTTTCCTGTGAGTAGGCGTGAGGCATCAAATCTCCCACTTGTGTTGATAATTTTATGGCCTTGTAAGCACACCGAGTCTAGCTGGTCAAGAGTTTTCACTCCTGAGAAACTGTCCAAACTCTTTTTTTTTTAAATTTAGAGTATCCGCTTCTTCTTTTCCAATGAAGGGGCAATTTAGCGTGGCCAATCCATCTACCCTGCACATCTTTTTGGGTTGTGGGGATGAGACCCACGCAGACACGGGGAGAATGTGCAAACTCCACACGGATAGTGACCGGGGCTGGGATCGAACCTGGGTCCTCAGCGCCGTGAGGCAGCAGTGCTAACCACTGCGCCACCCTGAAACTAACCAAATTCTTCATTGATATGGCGTTGTGTCCAGAAATCTGCCCTTGGTATAAAATGACAAAGATCTTCATGTGCTTGCATTTCTGGAAATGGAAAGGAGTGGATTCTTGCTCAGGGAGGGAATCATTCGGTGTGGCCTTGAACGTCTCCAACATCTGAGAGATTCCTGGGCCACTGCAGCATGCTCAAAATTGTTGGTTTTGCATGCCTCTCATTCTATTTCCTTGTGCCACTGTAGCTCGACGTGAACTCTTATCTCATATCAGTCAAGGGTGAGTTGGTAGCATTTTCTGAGTCAGAAGTCTGCAGTTTTCAGTTCCACTGGACTTCAGCACAAATTCCCCAGGCTGACATTCCAGTCTAATACCAATTACTGTATTGTCAAAGGCACTACCTTTCAGATGAGACATTAAACTAAAGCCCTGTCTTCACTAAGGTGAACAGAAAAGATACCATGACTATTTCTACAGCAGGGGCTTACTCTTCAGTCTCCAGGCCAATATATATCCCTCAAGCTCAATACAGACAGTGTATTGCAGACTGGCCCATTTTAAGCTCTTAGGACTATGTGCTGAGAGCTGCACTAAAGCTCATGGCAGCTGCCACAAACCCTCAATGGTGAAAAGCTATAGTCTTAGGCCCTCTCCACGAGACGCTGGAAACTGTAAAACTTCCTCAAGCTGTAACTAGCAGGAAATGGTTCAACATGAAATGCAAATGTACATTATAAATATAACCTGTAATGAAAGTGTAGTTTAGACACCTCATGTACTGTATTGAAAGAGACTGATCTGCATTGCACTTCATGCATTGTCAAATTTGAACTGTCTTTGCAATATACTTCACAATTTTTTGAATAAATGTACATTTATGGGACTAAATATAAAATCACTACAAACAGGTTATTTTGTCTTTGCCTCACTGCTGTTTGTGGGGAGCTTGCTTTGGGCAATTTAGCTGCAGAATTTTCCTACATTTCAACAGTGCACTACAATTCCACTGACCTTGAGAAACCCCCAAGGTCATGAAAGGCTCTATATAAATGCAAACCTTTCTTTCAACATTCTGTACTTACATGTACTTTTCCTCCTTACTATTTAACCACTTTAATGCATTTCAATTCCAAGGAATGGGCTACACCCGAAAAGCCAGCTGACGTGTTTTTTCTCAACTGATGATGGTGACTTGCTGGGTATCAAATGTTCTATGTTTTTGTTTAAAATTTTCAAATGGTGCATTATTTAACTTTTGGTTCCAAGACCTTCTCGGTCAGTTACGTGCCCGATTTCAAAGTTATTTCTGCCTCTCTTTAAGTTGAATAACCATTGCTTCAAGTGTCAAAAAGATTTGTTGGTTTTGTAAATTTATGCCTGTACATATTATAAAGACCTGAAAATGGTATATTTTAAAATATCTTTGTCCAAACCATCAACAGGACGGACATGCGTCAACACCACAAGTCCTTTTCTGCCCGGTATTACTGCAAGTCAGCTAGCACATTTATTTCTGTCCCAGTTTCGAATGACGAACAGCAGAAATATCTGGATAAGATCATGAATATCATCTCACTATTTATAATTTGGAATAAAATTCAATTTCATAGAAATGGTGGGTCCCATGACCCCCAATTACCAGACTGATTATGAACACATGTTTCTCTACCAGTTTATGAGCATGACAACACATCTCCAGTCTCAAATTTCAAAAGGTCTGACCGGAACACCAGGAGATATTAATCTATCCTCATGGTGGGAAACAATGGAATTGAATCAACTGCTCATTTTCCAGCCCACTCTATTTTACTTCCTATTGACCCGGACAGCCTTTCCGCCTCTTGCTCTTTGACGGTCACTGGATTAGGTTAATTACTTTACTGCCCTGACCCCAAAAGCCCCAAACGCAGATGCCAAGAGGCTCCCTTTGCTCAAAACAGTTTCCTTCTTCCCCCTTCCTTTTTCCCTCCCAATCTGTTTCCTTCTTTCCATTCTTTCTTTGCTCTCAATTTTTCATCAAACTAAATAACATTGAAAAGGACACTGCCCACCTTCCTCAAATTATTTAATTCTCCCTCTGTCGCACTCTAACAACTCGCACATGTTTTTCTCCCAGTTTTTCTCCTCGGTATTTGAAACGGTTTCACAGATGCAAGCGGTTAGCACTGACATTTTTTTTTTTAAAAACTGCAAGCATCGTGTAGATGTGGCAATTAATTGGCAGTGTTGTTCAGATTTTTTTGAATGAAGACTCAGCTCAATTTCTGCAGGGTTTTCTTGGAACACAAACTACCATGGATGTGCAATTCGTACAAATGTTTTTTTCTCTCTCATTTATAGCTCTGATAAATACACATGCACTTTGCGCAATAAGATTTTTCAAAATTTGACTGCCACAGCAGCTATAAGCTGAAGAAAAATATTCCATCAGTGTAGCTGTTGGATGCAGCTGGAAAATTAGGTACTACTGCACATTCTCAAACTGCATTAACTAAACTGAGCTCAAGAGTTACACCACAGTGGTTAGCACAGTTGCTTCATTGTTCCAGGGTCCCAGGTTCAATTCCTGGATTGGGTCACTGTCTGTGCGGAGTCTGCACATTCTCCCCATGTCTGCGTGGGTTTCCTCCGGGTGCTCCGGCTTCCTCCCACAGTCCAAAGATGTGCAGGTTAGGTGGACTGGCCATGCTAAATTGCCCTTAGTGTTCAGAAACAAAAGGTGGGGTAGGGTTACTGGGATAGGCTAGAAGTGTGGGCTTGGGTAGAGTGCTCTTTCAAAGATCTGGTGCAGACCTGATGGGCCGAACGGCCTCCTTCTGCACTGTAAATTCTATGATTCTCTGGGCTTTTGGGAAAGTCCGAGCATTTTAAGTTAACCTTTCAGAAGCTTAATGTTATTATGACATGTTATTTCTTGGAATTTAAACCCCTTATCTTTGGGATTTAAAATTTAAATTTCAGATGGCGAAACTCCAGAAAATATTTGGATTGATTTAAGGACATTTGGTGACCTGTTAACAAAACCTATTACAGTAACAAGAGTAAAACAAATGAGGTGAATACCCCATTCTAAATGGTTAAATAAGAATTTATAATGTGAAAAATGTACTTAAAAACCATAGCAAATTTAGCTTGCAGATATAAACACAGTAAATGTGATTTCATTAGACTACTGCTTGCTTAACCTTTGTGTCTTGGAAGTGGAAGATTTATTAAATTGTAACATTGCAATATAATATTTTGGTCACTTGGGTCATACAACATTTTTCCTCCCATGTTCCTACCACAGCTGGAATTACCTCTTCCCTACCTCAGAATTCCATAAAGAATTGATTCTTGAACTGACGTCATTTACATTACCCACACCACATTACCCACACCACCCCTCTCACCTTCTGTAAACAATGCGTTTGTCTTAATATACCCAAGATTACTTCAGGATTCTGTTGTGCACACACTAGAAGGCAAGGATCTTGATGCTGCCTTCATGATACAAACAAAGCTTCTGCTGGGCAAGGAAGTACTATTCTTGGAAATGTCCAATATTCCCCCCTTGAAGATCAACACCACGAAATAAAGAGAAGCAGTTGGGTATATTTGTAACTCAACTATCTTGAACTGGGTGGTCTTGTAGAACAGTGGGTATTGTCCCTACCTCTAGGCCTGGTTCAAGTCCCATTTCAGGATTGAACCAAGGAAGATGCATTCAGAAGGTGGCCAAACACGTTGAATATGAGCATGTAAAATCCTTCGAATACGCCTGATGTCAGGCAGTAAGAGCAGAAGAGTTTCCTGGTCAGCCACACTGCAGAAGGCAATGGCAAACCACAGCAGTACTTTGCCAAGCATCCTCATGAACCAATACAATGGAAGCCCCTGGTTACCAACACTCTTTTAGGGCATGATACCTGGAGAAGGATCATAACCTGCATCATAGATATATGTGTGTCAAAATATTAAATGCATTATTTTCAATTTAGCGAAGGAGATATTTGTAGAGGCCAGAACGGCGGGGCAGTGATTAGCACTGCTGCCTCACGACGCCAAAGTCCCAGGTTTGATCCCAGCTCTGGGTCAATGTCCGTGTGGAGTTTGCACATTCTCCCCGTGTTTGCATGGGTTTCGCCCCCACAATCCAAAGACCTGCAGGGTAGGCAGATTGGCCACGCTAAATCGCCCCACAATTGGAAAATGAATTGGGTACTCTAAATTTATTTTTTAAGAAGATATTTGTTGAGGTACACTACAGCAAGCACACACTGTCAAATATAGTTGGTAAAATTCAATTGAAATAAAACACCCATTACGAAATGTGAATCTCCAGCGTCTGTACGTCCAACAGCAAGTGGTTGAACAGGAGGGGACCATCCTTCATCCCCACCCCCCCACCCCACTCAGCAGATGTACACATTCCAAATAATAGACGGCAAACAAAAATCTTGTTCAATTAGGTTAGGAGAAAAACCTCTCCGATGGAATAAATACATCCAAACAACAAGTAATAAGTTTTAAATTGATGGACTTGTGATTTTTTTTTTACCTGCCATCAAAAAAATAGAACTTCCCGCGACCATTCTTCTCACCATGCACAAAATGCCCTTCAAATCTGTCACTAGAGGAATAGGTAACTTTACAGAACCCATGTGGCTGGTGATCTTCATCCAAGGGACCTACAATAGGAACATTTTACACTTACTGAACCTCGGCACAGGCATATAATGCATCATTTTAAATCCACAAAAAATATGCACATTACTGCAACATTAGCCCACTAAACATCTGCTACTGACTAAATATCACCAGCGCAAGAGCTGGTTTCTGATTCGTGTGAGATCCAGTTTGGAGGAGGTGATTTTTCTGACTGGGTTATTGAACACGAGTGAAATCCAATGTCACGATGGGGGGAGGGGAGGGGGGTTGTTTTTTGTCTCCCCTGAGTAACGTTAACAAAAATGGGACAACCTTTAGCTTATAAATTTGTCTGAAACTCTGCTCGAGGCAGAGAATCGCAAATCAAACTGGCAACAGCAAATGACAATGACCTCCCCTCGAGAGTACCCCAAGATTTAGGGCACTCAAACACTGCTGTGAGGGAAAGATTACATTGTTTTTATTTAAAAAGTAATAGGAAAGAAAGTTTCTCCTGTTCTCTCTTTCCCAGACTATGAATATGCAACAAATGAGAACACAGCAGTTTCCCCACCGTGACACTGCTGAGTACACTGACTCTAATGCCTGCATCACAATAATCCAGATTACATAATTCTTAAAGTAGCACAACACATTCTTTAGCGAATCACTTTTTTTGGGTGGGGGTGGGGGTCCAATCTGTTCGCCGGAAAGTCAGGGGAATAGGGATTTTTCTTCAGTGTTCTTTTCCAAAACAATGAAGATTTTTTTTGGGGGGGCTTTTATTGTGGGCACCACGTTACTCATCTTGCCTAATCCACACCTCGTGTCGATTGCAAAAATTGAAATCGTGGGAGATCTGCCCAAGATAAACTTTTTAAAACATGTTATCATTTTAACTGGAAACCATATGTTCGCGAACGGTGCATGCAAAATGGTTTTCTCTCGCCAGCACCCGCTTCCCGTGCTTTGTTCAAATGCACAAATTAGAACATTCGCTTTTAAAACGCGTGATTTGGGCCCGGAAATCTGCACTGCACTGTCCCCCCCTCCCTTCTGCTGGGGCTGTCTGAGGGAGGGAGGGGGCTACCCTACCCTCCCAGGGGGGGATTCTGCCCTCCCCGGGGGGCCCTGTCCTCCCCTGTGCGGACCAAGCCAGCACACATTCACATTGCTCACCTTCCACCGTCTCCTCCACATTGTCGTCGTCACTATCCATATTGCTGCCTCTCGGTGTGGGGACGCTCCCTGGGCAGCTGCAGCTGCTTTTGGTGCACTGGGAGGCTGGCTGAAACTCTGCCCTCAGACAGCGCCAGTTCCTGCCTGCTCCTGCTGCCCAAACCGGAATCAGCCTTTAGACGCTGACATCATCCCCAGCTGCTGCTCCTGACTGACAAGCTGCAGCCACACCCTTCCCTCCTCCCATATTCCATATCCAACTGCTCCTGACTGACAGTTCCAGCCCCACTCTTTCCCCCTCCCACATCCTTATCCATATTCCACTGCTCCTCTGACAGCTGCAGACCCTTTTTATCCTCCCCACACCCATATCCAACTGCTCCTCTGACTGACAGCTGCAGACCCTTTTTATCCCCCCCCCCATATCTAACTGTTCCTCTGCATGACAGCTGCAGACGCTTTTTACCCCCCCCCAACCACATTCAACTACTCCTCTCATTGATAGCTGACAACCTCTCCCTTCAGCCCTCACAGATTAGAATCATACTCTGTAATAAAACAAAGAAACATCATCAACTCCCACCGCAGCAGTCCTCCACCCCTCTCTGCCATTGCCTCCCATTCCCCTACTTGGTGAGTCAGAATGACGAATGCCCACACCCACCCACTGTCCTGTTTACTCCCAATGCTTCTGATGTATATTATATTCCCCCTTACTGTGTTTTACAATTGCTCCTGATGCCCCTGTCTACCCCACTCCCAACTTTGCCAATAGCCCTTCCATAAATCAACAGAATTGTGGCCCCATACTATTCAACTACCAGCAGCTTTGAATTGATGCCCTTCCCCATCCATGTTCTATCAAGGCTGATTCTTTTATTTTTTACCCTTAAGGATGCGGAGCTCAGTGTTGTGCCTCCCTTTGGCCTAGCTAAAATCAGGTAATCTCCCCCCCCCCACGCCTTTTCCTTTGCATCACCTTCTCACACCCTGTATCATCTTTAACTCATTGTAGGGCAGCACGGTGGCCAAGTGGTTAGCATAACCGCCTCACGGCGCTGAGGTCCCAGGTTCGATCCCGGCTCTGGGTCACTGTCTGTGTGGAGTTTGCACATTCTCCCCGTGTCTGCGTGGGTTTCGCCCCCACAACCCAAAAATGTGCAGAGTAGGTGGATTGGCCACGCTAAATTGCCCCTTAATTGGAAAAAATAATTGGGTAATCTAAATTTTAAAAAAAATAAAAAAAATCTTTAACTCATTGTTCCTGTGTCACCTATTTTTACATTCTGACATTTATCCTGTCCCACATGCCACCCCATTATCTACACCCGCCTATTCAACCCTATTCCTCACTCTTTTCCACTCAGCTCCCACTTTACCCACCAACCCTTTCTTCCCATCATCTCTCCATTAGCCAGGTCCATTCTTACACCACCCCAACCTGCCAGAACCTTTATTCTTTTAATTGATCAGTCCCCATTTGCTAACCTCCATCCCAGCAACCCTTTCAGCCTACATCACCCCCAAACCATCCCTCACCACCAGCCCCCATTCCCTTTTTAACCCATCCCCTTCCCAATCACACTTGCTGGGCCCAACTTAAGCAAATGGGAGCAGAATCCCAGAGCGAACACGTTTAACCGCTTGCGCACACAGAATTGAGAAACACCCCTCATCTAATGCCGATCCGGTTAGATATGGGGCCTGAGTGGGGAATATGCCGCCAAGGCCGCACTCAGCCCCATTTTCTGCACTGAGGAGCTCCACCCGTCAGAACTCGGCAGTGCAACGAAAGATCAGGGTGCCATTTTTAAATGGCATCCTGATCTATTGAGTTCCTGAAGTGACCCCCGCACCCCTCCACACACGCGCAGTGCACCCCTGGCCCAATCAACGCAGCATGAAAAATGGCAACTTGGTACCTTGACATTGCACCTGCCAGAGCCACATTGGTACCTCATCAGTGCCAGGCTGGCACCCAGGTGACACTGCCAGGGTGCCAGGCTGGCCATGCCAGGTTTCACCTGGAAGGCAAGTACCTGGAGGCCTTCGATCCCACTGGAGACCCGCACGAGTGCCATTTCGTCTAGTTCCTGTTTGTGGAGACCAGTACTGAACGGCACTCACCCGAGGTCTCTAAGGCAAAGGGGATAGATCCCACGCCTTGGTTACCTCAGGGAACTGCATATTAGAGAGAGACTAGATGTTTCACTCTAATATGCAGATTTGCCCAAAAGTGATCCCACCCGCAATGGGTGGGCTTAACACCGTGACGTCTCACGAGATCCTATTAGATCTCATGAGGCAATACTCTGGCTTCTTTCTCTTCAGATTGTAGAAATATTTGCCTTTTACTAAAGATGTAATGAGGCGTAGTGAGCCAGGTAGATCCCGGGAGCGGGCTCTCCCGTCATTTACTTGCCACGTTGCACCGCAGCACGCTGCTTTTCGGGCGCAGCATGGCCGATAGATCGCGCCCAACAGTACCGTTTCGAAAATCCAGTCCTCCGTCTCATTATAAACTCTTGTTGGTTTCCCAGAAGTGAGAATCAGCAATTTGTCTTTTTAAAATTCAAAACACATTATAGACTGAACACCATGCTATGGTCCTTTCATAATGATATAAACATTCTTCAAAAAATCCTGTTTCACAGTGCCAGGAAATTATAAAGAGGAAGGTGATAATGAAAGGACCAGTTAGAATGGGGACATGGAACTGGAGAAAGGAGCTTAGGTATGCACAAACTAGGTAGGAACGGCATGAGCCGGGAAGCCATTGATCAAAATAGACCAAGGTTGTTAGGAGCAAGATAGATAAATGCCCAAGTTTGGTGCTAAGTCTCATTGTGGGCGTGGAAGTGGGAGAAGCTGGTCAGACAGTCCGAGTCCAGAGTCTGTACAAATGGGAGGACAGGCATGCCGATGACATTGCCTTAAAAAAAGCATAAGTAAGCAATGAGCTAAATGGCACATAAAATAAAAAATATTAGAAAAGACAATTTATGCATTAAATTAAAAGCTGCTTGAAAATAGAAGGGTAATAAATTTAGAGGAAAAACGTACCTCCCGGATCACTTAGGCAAACAGGGCTGGGAAATACCAATTGAAGCAGCAGCAGTACCATGTACTGTTGGAAGGCCTAAAAGGTAAGTCGAGGCAAGCAGGGAAAGTAATTTTCAGTTTGGTAGCATTCCAGATGAGCAAAAAAGGAAATGTGTGCTAATTTGCAAGGTTTTGCCAACCTTTTTGTAAGAATAACTACCAAGATGTCCAGTTGGCACTGCCAGGTGGCAGGGACACTGCTGGGTTCCAGGTTGGCACTGCCAAGGTGGTCAAGCTGGCATTTTTTGTGTAGTGGCCATCAGGCCGAGGTGCCCTGCACAGGTGTTGGGGGCTCGGGGACCCTCCCATCGTGCATTTGGGGGATCGCTACGAGGCCCCAGAGATCAGGATGTCATTAAAAAACGGCGTCCCAATCTCTTGCTACACTGAGGAGTTCCGCCGAGCAGAGTTCTTCAGTGCACACAACGGGACTATGTGTGACCTTGGGCGCTGTTCCCCGCTGAGGTCCCCTACCTAATCTGGGTGCTGTTTTGTAGCGTTGTGTTTCTCGGTGCTGCGAGCGGCCGGAAACACGCAGCTAAATGCACTCACTGTGGGACTTTGTTCCTATTTAGTTAAGTCCCGCCCCTAGTGAGGTGGCAGGTGGTATTTGCGGCACCCACCCTAATTCTCGGAATGACAGCAACTTGCATCTGATTCCACACTTGGAAGCTCATTAATTATGCACAGGCGAGAATCGGACAAATTAACCTGGCAGGTCGGGAGTGGATTCCTCCACCCTGCTTGTTAGCTAGCAGGGTCGAAGGCCTAAGCTCATCTTTAAATGACACCATGGCACACACATCTAAATCTTCCCAGCCCAGCTGTACCCAACACATGCAGAGAGATGTCTTCTACACAGAAGAAGAAGACAGCACCTCTCTTCAACCACATCACTCTCCAGACCTTGATCAGAGGAGTGTGGGGGACAAAGTGATAAGCTCTATCCCAGGGACAGTTCCAAGAAGCACACCTGCCTTGACTTCTTCAGAATGGGAGGCTGTCACCAAGGAGGTCCTCATGGCTGGCAACCGTGTCCCGGCAAGATCCAGTGCAGGAAGAGAATGAATGATGTCACCCACTCCGCCAGGTTAAGTCATCCTTCAACTCCCTCTGATATCAAACTCTCAGCACTGCATCATGTACTCAAATGGCTACTCTTTTTAGGGATCTCACACAACCATTAGCGACATCACATCTCAACATTGATTAGGAGACCAATAATCTTCAAATTCTGGAAAAGTCCAAGAGGATTGGAAAACTGCCAATGTAACACCCTTATTCAAAAAGGAGGGAGACAAAACAAGGTAAATATAGGCCAGTCACGTTAACGTCTGTCATTGGGAAAATGTTAGAGTCCATTATAAAAGATGTAATAGCAGAGCATTTAAGAAATATATAATATAATCAAGAAGAGTCAGCATGGCTTCATGAAGAGGAAATCATACCTGACAAATTTATTAGAATTGTGGCGGCACAGTGGCGCAGTGGTTAGCACTGCTGCCTCACTGCGCCGAGGACCCTGGTTCGATCCCTGCCCCAGGTCATTGTCCGTGCGGAGTTTGCACTTTCTTCCAGTGTCTGCGTGGGTCTCACCCCCACAACCCAAAGATGTGCAGTGTAGGTGAATTGGCCACACTAAATTGCTCCTTAAATGGAAAAAAAAATTGGGTACTCTAAATTTAAAAAAAATATTAGTATTCTTTGAGGCGGTAATGAACACGATAGATAAAGGGGAATCAATAGATTTAATACACTTGGATTTCCAAAAAGGATTTGGTAAAGTACGGAACAAAATGCTACTTAATAAGATAAGAGCCCATGATGTTGGGGTAGTATATTAGCATGGATAGAGGATTGGCCATCTAACAGACAACAGAGAATTGGGAAAAGACGCATTTTCAGGATGGCAACCTGTAACTAGAGGAGTGCCACAATGATTAGTTCTGGAGTCACAATAACTTACATAATATATTAATGACTTGGATGAGGGAAGTGATTGTACTATTTCCGGGGGGGGGGGGGGGCATGGTGGCATAGTGGTTAGCATTGCTGCCTCATGGCGCTGAGGACCCGGGTTCGATCCCGGCCCCGGGTCACTGACCATGTGGAGTTTGCACATTCTCCCCGTTTGTGTGTGGGTCTCACCGCCACAACCCAAAGATGCGCAGGGTAGGTAGATTTGCCACACGAAATTGCCCCTTAATTGAAAAAAAACCTGAAAACTATAATTTTTTTAAAAAGTGAATGGACTATTGCCAAGTTTGCAGATGACACAAAGATAGGTGGGAAGGCAAGTGATGAGGATGACACAAATAGTCCACAGAGGAATATAGACAAGTGGGCAAAAGCATGGCAGATAAAATGTAATGTAGGAAAATGTGAAGTTATGCACTTTGGTAGGAAGAATAAAAGAGCTGAATATTATTTAAATGGCAAAGGTCTGCAGAAAACTGCAGCACAGAGGGATTTTGAGAACCTTGTGAATGAATCACAAAAAACTAGCATGCAAGTTCAGCGGGTAATAATAGGGAAGGCAAATAGAATGTTGGCCTCTATTTCAAAGGAAATGAAGTATAAAAATAGGGAAGCATTATGATCCCGACCAGATCCCAACAGTGGCTAGGATACTGGACCGAAACCTCAATATAATGTTTATTTTTAAAAATTTTCCATTTAAGGGGCAATATAGCGTGGTGAATACACCTACCCTACACATCTTTGGGTTATGGGGGTGAGAACCACGCAGACAAGGGGAGAATAAGGGCCGGGAACGAATCCGGGTCTACAGTGCCATGAGGCAACAGTGCTAACCACTGCACATCAAGCTGCCCCAAATATTTTATTTTATTTTGTGAGACTGTGCAGAAAGAATTATTCGCTCCAGGGGTCATTGCATGAAGAAATAGGACTTGGGTATTTTTAAAACAAAACTTTATTATGAATCACAATATCAAACTGGTTTTAACTTCAAACCCAAAACGAACAGCTCATAATTACACCTTAACACTACTACTCAATTTCCCATGAACTGTTTTCACTTTTCAAGATATCTCTCTGGGTGGAGGCGGGGGGGGGGGGGGGGGGGGGGGGGGGGACGACTGCCTCTCTAGGGGTTGCCAGATCAGTTTTTTCAGTTTTTTCCCAGAACACTAAACTTCTAATGCTTTCAAAATGGCTCTGTGTCTCTCTGAGCTCCACCCAGCACTGACCTCATCTCCTCAAGATGAAAAAAAACTCTGCAGGCTGCAAATCATTAACTCTCCAGGGACTTCCCCAGTCAAACCACACTAACCCCAGGCTTTTAACCCTTAAATTGCCCGCTACATTTATAATCCAATTACAAAAATCATCCAATCAACACACACAGAAATCTTGCTAAAACTGAACAACTAACTATGTACTAGTTAGACCGTACCTGGTATACAATGAACACTTTTGGTCCCCTTCTCGAAGGAAAAATATACTGGTATTTGAGGCAGTCGAGAGCAGGTTCACTAGGTTGACCCCAGGTATGGAGATATTTCCTTATGAGGAGATTTGACTAGGTTGGGCCTGTACTCATTGGAGTTTAGAAGAGTGAGAGGCAACTATATGAGACATATAGAATTCTCAGGGGGCTTAACAAGGTAGATGCTGAGAGGTTGTTTCCCCTCGTTGAAGAGGGTATTATCTCAGCGTAAGGAGTCATCCATTTAAGACAGAGATGAGGAAGAATTTCTTCTCTCAGAAGGTAGTTAAACTGTGCAATTCTTTACTACAGAGGGCTGTAGAGATTGGGTCATTAAGTATGTTCAAGGTTGGGCGGCACGGAGGTGCAGTGGTTAGCATTGCTGCCTATGGCGCTGAAGATCCAGGTTTCATCCAGCTCCGGTCACTGTCTGTGAGGAGTTTGCACATTCTCCCCGTGTCTGCGTGGGTTGCACCCCCACAGCCCAAAGATGTGCAGGTTAGGTGGATTGGCCATGCTAAATTGCCCCTTAATTAGGAAAAAAATAATTGGGTACTCTAAATTTATTTTTTAAAACTTTGTTCAAGGTTGAGAAAGACCCCCATGGCCCCGGGAAAATATTCAGGGAGTCCGGTGGTGGTGGTGACGTTGAAGATCAGGAGGCAGTTGCGCCAACATTTTAGGTTGTGGGCGGGTCAAGGGAAATGCCAATTCGAGGGAATCATAGATTTGAGCCAGGAAGGTGGGGTGGGAATTTTTGGAGATGGGAGGAGACGGGAGTTAGGGTATTAAAGGATTTGTTTCTGAGAGGCCAGTTTGCGAAGTTGGAGAAGCTGGGGGAGAAATATGGGTTCGGGCAGCGGGAGATGTTTAGGTATATTCAGGTCCGAAGTTTTGCCGGAAAGGAGGTACAGAGCTTTCCGATGGTGCTGGCTCCCACACTGTTGGAAGAGATATCGACGACCCACGGGGAATAGAGAAGGGGGCGCTGCCGGTGATTTTTCAGGTGATTCTGGAGGAAGATAAGGTATCGCCAGAGAGGATTAGGGTGAAGTGGGAGGAAGAGTTGGGTGAGGATATTGAGGAGGGGTTATGGTGTGAGGTGCTCCGGAGGGTGAATGCATCAACTTTGTGCGCGAGGCTGGGGCTGATACAGTTGAAGGTGGTGTGTAGAGCGCACCTCACAAGGGCAAGGATTAGCCGACTTGTTGAGGGGTGGAAGATGTTTGTGAACAGTGTGTGTGTGTGGTGGGTGGTGGTGGGGGGGGGCACGTTCATATGTTTTGGTCCTGTCCAAAACAGGAGGGGTATTGGAGGGAGATCTTTAAGGTCACCTCAAAGGTGGTGCATGTGAGACTTGAACTGGGTCCCTTAGAAGCCATATTCGGGGTGTTGGATCAGCCAGGATTGGAAGCGGGAGCGGAAGCAGATGTCGTGGTCAGGACGTGCAAGTGCGAGCGGTTGTTCATCCCCGGAGATGAAAGGGAATGACATTGAGGGATAGGAGAGGTGTGCCCCTATGTCCTAACTTAACTCTTGCATTGGAACATAGGGATTAAGAGCAGAAGTAGGCAATTCAGCCCTTCGGGCCTGCTCTGCCATTCAATCAGATCATGGTTGATCTCTTCCTGGTCTCAAATCCACCTCCCTGCCTGTTTCCCCTATCCCTTTAACTCATTTTTATCAGAAATATGTCTATCCCTTTCTTGAAACCATATAATCACTCCTATTCCACTGCACTATGGGGCAACGAGTTCCACAAATTCACCACCCTTTATGAGAAGTAGTTCCACCTCATCTCAGTTCTAAACCTACCGCCTCTCAACCTATATCCGTGACCTCTCATTCTAGTCCAAAGATGTGCAGGTTAGGTGGATTGACCATGCTAAATTGCCCCTAGTGTCCAAAAAGGGGTTACTGAGATAGGGTGGAAGTGTGGGCTTATGTGGGATTCTCTTTCCAAGGGCCGGTGCAGACTCGATGGGCTGAATGGCCTCCTTCTGCACTGTAAATTCTATGATTCTATGATGATTTCCCCACAAGGTGGAACATTTGGCCGACATTTACTTTATCAATCTCTTTTAGTATTTTTCATACCTCGATCAGATGCCCTCGCGTCCTTCAAACTCCGGCGAGGAAAGCCCAAACTGTTTAATCCCTCCTCGTACATCAACAAGACCTTTTACAAGATAATACATGGCTTAGAAAGGGTGGAGGCAAAGAAACTGTTTCCGTTAGGCGAGGAGACGAGGACCCGTGGGCACAGCCTTAGAATTAGAGGGGGTAAATTCAGAACAGAAATGCGGAGACATTTCTTCAGCCAGAGAGTGGTGGGCCTGCGGAATTCATTGCCGCGGAGTGCAGTGGAGGCCGGGACGCTAAATGGCTTCAAGGCAGAGATAGATAAATTCTTGATGTCGCGAGGAATTAAGGGCTACGGGGAGAATGCTGGTAGGTGGAGTTGAAATGCCCATCAGCCATGATTGAATGGCGGAGTGGACTCGATGGGCCGAATGCCTTACTTCCACTCCTATGTCTTATGGTCTAACCCTTTCATCCCCGAAGTCAATCTGGTGAACCTCCTCTGAACTGCCTCCAATGCCACCACATCCTTCCTCAAATAAGGAGACCAAAACAATACTCCAAATGTGGTCTCACCAACACCCTATATAATTCCTGGTACCTGTCAGCAATTAAGTATCACCACCATAGCTCCTACATCCTCCTTCCTGCATGGCATCAGCACTTTCATTCTGGTCCTTACCAGACTCCTGGACCTCCAGATCTTCATCATCTGTTGAGCTCACATCTTTCTCTATTTCAACCTCAGGCAACAGATAACCTTTGAATTGCCTGATTGACAAGGGCGCAACACACTACGATGATGAATGAAATCCTATCAGGAGTGTATTATAGTGAGCCACCTGAGTGGTCCAAGCACCTGGAACACGTTTTCAGAAGCCCTATGGTCTGTTTTATAAAGTTTTATGAGGGAGTGTGTGGTAATGTGAGCAGCGTTGTACCTCTCCTCGGAACGACTATGAGGGTAATGCACTTAGTCACCACACCCTTATTCCCCAGCAGCCATCCCAGCAGACATACTGGACACTCAAAAATCACATGAACCTGGGAGTGACTGAGGATGTAGGAATCATTGCACATCTCAGGGTACCATGCACATACATGCAGGATGTGTCTGTGATGGTCAGACACCAGTTGCCCATTGATGGATGGGCAGTCCTTGAGGTTTATAAATAGCCACACGGTAGCACAGTGGTTAGCATTGTTGCGTCACGGCGCCAGTGTCCCAGGTTCGATTCCTGGTTGGGTCACTGTCTGTGCAGAGTCTGCACATTCTCCCAGTGTCTGCGAGGGTTTCCTCCGGGTGCTACGGTTTCCACCCACAAGTCCCGAAAGACGTGCTTGTTAGGTGAATTGGACATTCTGAATTCTCCCTCCGCGTACCCGAACAGGCGACTAGGGGCTTTTCACAGTAACTTCATTGCAGTGTTAATGTAAGCCTCCTGGTGAAAATAATAAAGATTATTATTATTATAGAAGCTGCTCCATAGAGGATGTAAAACCACATGGGTGCAGACTATTGTACCCTGCATTCTTGGGAAGCCTGAGATGGCTGTGAAGCGGGTGAATCTTTGAGCCTGTCAATCCCCATCAAGAGTAAACCTGACATAATGATAGACTTTCCTGTAAAGGGCATCTGTGACCTGCTTTATGCATCGATGTCTTGCGTGTTAAGTAATGGGTTAAGAGACATTGCAATTCGTTGTCTCATTTATGTTAAGTGTTCAATGATTGTCTCATTTTTGTTAAGTGTTCAATGATTGACACTGATATGTAAAGGCACATCAGGTGGCCTCTGGATCAGGTGATGTGTAGAGTCTTGTGCAGTCTGTTGGGAGAAATAAAGGTGTGCTGGTGAAAAGGGAATAGGACTTTTGTCTCTTAATACCACAGCATGGAGTACGTCTAACATTGCGGACTGGTCCACTTTTTAACATTTGTTTTATGACATATGGATGTCACTGGTTAGACCAGTACTTATTGCCCATCCCTAACTGCCCTTAGAAGCTGGTGGTGAGCTGCGTTCTTGAACCGCTGCAGTCCCTATGGTGTAGCGCGGCCAATTCACCCACTCTGCACATCTTTGGGTTGTGGGGGTAAGACCCATGCAGACATGGGGATAATGTGCAAAGTCTGCACAGATGGTGAACCGGGGCCGGAATCGAACCCGGATCCGCGGCGCCATAACATTGTCAGAGGAAATAGCAGGACATAGATTGGAGACTTGGGCAGAGAAATGGCAAATGGAGTTCAATCCAGAAAATATGAGGTAATGCATTTCGGTAGGTCTAACATAATAATAATAATAATAATAATAACTTATTGTCACAAGTAGGCTTCAATGAAGTTATACAAGCCCCTAGTCGCCACATTCCGGCGCCTGTTCGGGGAGGCCAGTATGGGAATTGAACCCGCGCTGCTGACATTGTTCTGCATTACAAGCCAGCTGTTTCACCCACTGTGCTAAACCAGCCCCTAGAGGGGGAAATATATCTCAAATGGCAAAACTATTAGGAATATAGAAAGTCAGAGAGATCTGGGCGTGCAGGTCCACAGATCTATGAAAGTGGCAACACAAGTGGGCAAGGTAAGCAAGAAGATATACGGAATGCTTGCCTTCATTAGACAGAGCATGGAGTATAAAAACTGGCAAGTCAAGTGGCTGTTCTACAGAACCTTGGTGAGGCCGCACTTGGAATATTGCACACAATTCTGCTCACAACATTACCAGGAGGATGTGGAGGCTTTGGACAGGGTGCAGAGGAGGTTTATCAGGATGTTGCCTGGTCTGGAGTGTATTAGCTTTGTGCAGAGGCTGAATAGACTTGGACTGTTTTCATTCGAACAACGGAGGTTGAGGGGTGATCTGATAGAGGTCTACAAGATTATCAGAGACATGGATTGAGTGGATGGGCAGGCACTCGATCCCAGGGTGGAGGGGTCAGTCACCAGGGGGGATAGGTTTAAGGTCCGTGGGGCAAAGTTTCGAAGAGATGTGCGAGGCAGGTTTTTTTACACAGAGGGTGTTGTGTGTCTGGAACGCATTGCCAGGAGAGGTTGTGGAATCAGATACATTAATGGCGTTCAAAAGGCATCTTGACAAATACATGGATAGGATGGGTATAGAGGGATACGGCACAAGGAAGTGCTGAGGCTTTTGGCCAAGGTTGGTATCATGACCGTTACAGGCTTGGAGGTCCGAAGGCCTGTTCCTGTGCTGTTTGTTCTTTGTTCTTATTCGGCACTACCCCGAGGAAGCCCTGCAGTGATGTCCTGGAGCTAAGGTGATAGACTTCCAACAATCACAACCATCTTCCCCTGTGTCAGCTATGAGCCCAATCAGTGGAGTTATTGTAAAAATCCCCTAGTCTGGCACCTGTTCGGGAACACAGGGGGAGAAATCAGAATGTCCAATTCACCTAACAGCACGTCTTTCGGGACTTGTGGGAGGAAACCAGAGCACCCAGAGGAAACCCAGAGCAGACATGGGGAGAACGTGCAGACTCCACACAGCCAGTGACCCAAGCTGGGAATCAAATCTGGAACGCTGGAGCTGTGAAGCAACAGTGCTAACCACGGCCAGCACGGTAGCATTGTGGATAGCACAATCGCTTCACAGCTCCAGGGTCCCAGGTTCAATTCCGGCTTGGGTAACTGTCTGTGTGGAGTTTGCACATCCTCCCCATGTGTGCGTGGGTTTCCTCCGGGTGCTCCGGTTTCCTCCCACAGTCCAAAGATGTGCAGGTTAGGTAGATTGGCCATGATAAATTACCCTTAGTGTTGGGTGGGGTTACTGGGTTGTGGGGATGGGGTGGAGGTGTTGACCTTAGGTAGGGTGCTCTTTCCAGGAGCCGGTGCAGACTCGATGGGCTGAATGGCCTCCTTCTGCACTGTAAATTCTATGAAAAAAAAAACTGTGCTACACAACAAGGGATGCAGGGAGGGAGGTTGGGTGGTCAGCAATTTATTGGAAATATGGTTGGGAGAGCAGGAGATGGACCAAATGAGCTTGGTGAGGGTATGAAGGGAGGGATAAGAGGGAGACTAAATGAAGATTTGAGTTCAGAGTAAGGATGAGGGGATCCTTAGAGAAAGTTTGGATCAATCGGCTAGGGGATGGGGGGGGGGGGGGGAAATGGCAGAGGCAGCTGATCACATGGTCTCAATCTTAGTGACAAGTGCGCATGAGCTCCTGGCAACACCGTGGTCAGCACACCCTGTCGAACACTCCTAATTATGGCACCATTTTAAATCTATTTTCAGTCTACTGGTGCTTCTCCAGTAATAACTCCCTGGTGGTAACACCTAAGAAATCTTCCTGCTAGCCTCTCTCAACATTTGTAGATACCATCAAACCTTGGCATTTGTTGACTTTAAGCTCCTTTAACTTGTCAAGGGCTCTCATTTCGTTAACACCGCGATATGACTGCATGTTCTTCATGTCTTTACATCCTCAAAATATTCACAAGTGATCATTCTGTATGACCCAGATTTTCCTGTCACAATAACAGCAAGGCTAATGGTACTTTCTATTAATTATGCACAAATTATATTAGAGCTTCTGGCAGGTGCAGATGCACAAGTTAAACTCAAAAATCCAAATGTTGGTCTCGCTACACCATTAACTTCACAAAAACACTATCTCACTATCTGGCTCCCACTTTGAATAGTGTGTATACTGTATTTGCACGATAGATATTAACTAATTGTGCCACAATATGTTAAGTGTTGTCCACTGCAGTTCAAGTATCCTTTCAATTACTTTATTAACATTAATTATAGCCAAACTATCTCTCTGGTTCCAAAAATTAACTATTAAAAGTGCAGATCTCATTCCTTCAGTGTCTACATGTTGTTGAAGATTTAAAAGATTGTAAAAGGTGAAAGTTGAAAAATTACTGTTCCTTTGTCTTTTTTCTCTTCATCAGTTTGCTTTTTACTTCTTTATCTGCACATGTTTTGGCATTGAAGCAACCCACTCTAATTTATTCTTCCTTTACAGTCCACGCACTGTTAATTTCACAGTATTTCTGATTGGTTTGGAGCATAGGATCAAGATAAGTAATTTAACTCCTCAAGCTTCTTCCACAGTTGATAGAATTGACAGTGCAGAAGGAGGCCATTCGGCCCATCGAGTCAGTACCGGCCCTTAGAAAGAGCACCCTACTTAAGCCCACGCCTCCACCCTATCCCCGTAACCCAACCTAACATTTTGGACACTAAGGGCAATTTAGCATGGACAATCCACCTTACCCGCACATCTTTGGACTGCGGGAGGAAACCGGAGAACCCGGGGGAAACCCACACAGGCACGGAGAGAAAGTACAAACTCCACACAGTCACCCGAGGCTGGAATTGAAACCGGGACCTTGGAGCTGTGAGGCAGCAGTGCTAGCCACTGTGCCATCATGCCGCCCTCTTTTCTTTTAAAGAGACAGATAAATGGCATTGGATGGGGTGGGGGGTGAGTTTCAAACCGCCTATCTGAAGGCTATTGAGTGTCGCTGCAGCTGGCGAGAGACACCACAGTCCCTTAAAATAGACAAAGGCACTGACGCCTCTGCTCCCCTCCTGACTAACTGAGATTGTGTTCATTCCTTTTACCCACCTCCTCGCCATTATCCGTTACTACCTTTGGTTGACAATAATCAACCTCAGTTTTAAAATTAATGATGGCTCTAACATCAATTGTTATGCGTGGAAAACAGTTGCAAACATTTCTCACCCAGTGCATGTAGTAGTGTTTCCTAATTTTACCGAAGATTTGGTTCTAATTTTTAGATTATCTCCCTTATTCCTAGACTCCCCAACAGCTATACTGAAAATTCAATCAAATCGCTCTTTAACCTCGTAAATTCCAGGGGATTCAAATCCTACTGTGTGTGATCTCTCCATGTAATTTAACCAGATATCATTCTGGTAAACCTACACCAAATCTCCTCCGAGGCTATTATATCCTTCCTAAGATGTGGTGCCCAGCCCTGTTCACATTACTCCAGGGATAGGTTAACCAGCACTTTGTTTAGCTGTAGCCCCTTGAATTATAGCCTCCCAGGTATATAGGGCAGGAAATTTCATTAACATTTTGACTACCTTCTGTTGTAAAATCACAGATATCCCGACCAGTATTTTATTATTTTTTTGTTTAATAAATTTAGAGTACCCAATTAATTTTTTCCAATTAAGGGGAAATTTAGCATGGTCAATCCACCTACCTTGCACATCTTTGGGTTGTGGGGGCGAAACCCACGCAAACACGGGGAGAATGTGCAAACTCCACACAGACAGTGACCCAGAGCCGGGATCGAACCTTGGACCTCGGCGCCGTGAGTCAGCAGTGCTTCTCACTGCGCACTCATGCTGCCCTCAACCAGTATTTTAATCAGACGTTTTACCCAGATGTCGTTATTAGCGAGGAGTGTTATGGGCCAGGATTGAGAAACTTCAAAGTGTATTATTAAGCTCACCTGACGTATAACTTTTATGTTGAATTTGGCTGGGATGAGCACAAGAACCTTCACTTCAGGTGTGATTCATCAGACTTCCTAGGCACTGTTTTCAAAGCAAAGTTTATTATAAGAATGTAGTTAACATATATAAAACACTTAGCAAGAATTTATCAATTACAAAGATGAAAAAAACACAACAGTTACAGTAATCTATGTATATAACTCTTAATAAATCCCCCTTAGCTGTTGCAATTCAATACAAAATACAATAAAACCAAAACCCTTTCAAGGGCATGGCCCAGCACACTGCAATCTCATCTGAATAGGACTGGTCCTTTCCCTGAGATCGAGCCTCCAACCAGCAGATTCAAAACTCATTCAGGAAATCAACTCTAGCTTTCACGTTACCAAGGCAGTTTGCCAACCCAATATGCTTTCAGTTCACTGGAACAGCTTTAAAATAAAACAGGGAAACTTCCTGCAAATTAACACAGCGCTTTCTAACACTGCTTCTTCTGCAGTCTAAACAAACAAACTAAAAATGAAACCAAATAAACTAAACCCCCTAAACCCCCTCTCACCTCACAGCCACAGCCCAGCTCCAGCCACAAATGACATCACTGAAGCCGTGCTACAAGCCATGTGGTAAACAAAACCTTTCTTAAAGGGACACTCACATGACAGGAAAACAAAGGACAGCACTAGTATGAAATCAAATCAATTTTATTTAACAATATTTATCCTAAAATTAACCCAATAACATTTCCTAAAGATTTCCAAGATTCGTTATATTACCCATTAAGGTGACTTTGGTTGAGCCGTGGGTCCAATTCTCCCAGTCGCTCCGGTCCGTCGTTGCGATGTGGGGTCATGCACATTGCTTTCTTCCACCTATGGGCAGACATCTTGATTGCCTCTGTATGGAGTCTTCACTGCTGGTGTGCCCTGGGCATCTATTTCTATCCACCCTCCCTCCCCACCTTTCCAAACCTACTCTGGTTTTGGCCAATGAGGTCTTGGGAGGGGGTCCCGACACCAGTGGGTTTCTTGATATCCACTTGACAGGACACCTGGGATGCCTCCATGTGCCCAAATCTGGTGGTGTTGCTTGCATGTAACCTGTTGCCATATAAGGTAACGGCAGGAACTCTGGGTGCTCAAGAGTCTGGCTCAATCTGGACTACTGAGAATAGACCGGTGTATATCAATAGGGTGCCATGATCTCCTGATTGACAGCACAGGTCCAGACATGCTCTGGCAGTTTGTGTTTGATTAAAATGCCCAATTCTTAAATTTAAAATATCCAATTTAATCGAGCCCAAAGCTAGGTTCTGTCAGGCTGCCACACCTCTGTACTTGTTCGTGACAATTTAATGACCCAAACCCCCAGTTATCTTTGGATCTCCATTTTTTCTATCTTCTCGTCTCTTAGAAAGTACTTTGTTCCATCCTTTTTTGATCCAGAGTAACTGATCTCAGATTTGCATATTTTGAAATCTATTTGTCACAGTTTTTCCCATTCACTTAATTTATCAACATCTCCTGGTAAAATTGCACTTCCACCTAAATTGCTGCCTATCTTTAGGTTAGCAGCACATTTGTATGTTTGACCTGCAGGAGATCCATAGCATTTATTCCAGTGCTTTATTCACTCGGTCTCCACAGGGTTGGCTTCCTCTTGCTGTGACATGACCAGCTCACACTTGCACCATGCAAAGATTTCACAAACGTAGATGCAAGGTCAAGCATAACTAATGCCAGACACCATTAATTGTCCTGCTGGAGCACATTTGGCACATTGTGTACTATGTTGTGCTCACCTTTCGTTTTAGGACCATTTAATCTCTTGAATGTTCTCACCTTTTCTCAGATTGCCCTTTTCTTGCCGCACTGAAAGGTTTTTTTAAAGTTACCTTTAGACTCTGCAATTATCTTGGTTTCACAACAGCCAAAGGGTGTTTCTGGTTCACTGGCTGAAGCATGCACTGAAAAATGTTGAAAGTATCTGCAGCTTGACAACCTGAAGATAAACAAGTCTCCCTCGTAGATTTATTGGAACAGTTTTTGATTAAAGAGCCACGCTGCACTGAGTATTAAAGTATGCTGATGCTGACTGAGATAATGCTGCTGACGCCAGTCTCTTCCTCACAGTGCAATAAAGCGTCACCAGACTGAACAGCATAATAGCAATTAGTTGTCCCTCCATGGAGAACAGCATCTTCAAGAATTATGTAATTTATGTGATTTTTGGCCTGTCCAAAGTGACTTTTTTGAACTGTTTTATTTTAACCTCACGAGAGAGAGAGAGAGCGAGAAAGACACACAGGGAAGATTGTTTTTAAAATATAATTCCTGCCATATAGATGTCACTGGTGAGGACAACATTTATTGTCCATCCCTAGTTCCCCTCCAGAAGGTGGTGTGGGGCCTCTATGAACCGCTGCAGATCATGTGAATGAGGTGCCCCCCCAATGCTGTTGCATATGGAAGTCCCAGCATTTTGACCAAAGGAATGTGAGTGTATGTCTAAAGATGTGATCAGTTGAGGTTGCTTCTGCATTGGCATGGATATTAAAGATCATGAAAGCCATTGAGCCCCTTGAACATGTTCCATCCTTCAATTAGATCATGGCTGATCTCTATCTAAACTCCGTCTACTCACTTTGGTTCTGTAGCCTTTAATAACCTTGCCCAACGATCTACCAATCTGTTTTCAAGGTTTTAATTCATTCCCAGCATCAACAGCATTTTGGCAAAATATAATTCCAGATTTTTGCTACCCTTTATTTGAAGAAACATCAGACATCACTTCTGAAAGGCCCAAGTCTAATTTTAAGCTTAGGCTCCCTAGTTCTGGTCTCCCCACGTAAAAGATCACTCTCATCCATTCCATCACCTCTCATTGTATCTATATTTCAAGGGAATAGAAGCTTGGTACACAATTTAACACTTTTAGTCCCCAGAATCATTCTGGTGAATCTGCAATTTACCCACGCAAAGGCAAAAATATATATTCCTCGTGAAACTTCTGGTGGAGGCCAAGGAGAGAGTGGCCATACATTTGATGGCTCCCACTCGAGTTGGAGTTTCTTGGTCCTTTTTCACCCGATTTAAAGGGTGTTTTGCTGGTGTAAGGTTCATGAGCACTGAGGAATAGAAGTTCTCCATCGGTGGGGTGTGCATGGTTTACTAGATGAGGAGTGTAACAAGTAAAAAGCAGCAGCTTGAGTAAAAGTTTATTCGCGATGCAACACAGGAAAATATGGCGGAGAGCACTGGGGCATTTTTGCCCGTGCAGTGGTCAACCGAACAGCTTGTGGACTTTTTAAATACAAAGTTCCAGTAGCAGAGGCAGGAAGCCTCAGAAGACCTGGCGAAGGTGGTGGAGCCGCATAGGGCAGCTATTGAGAGAGTGGAGCAGAGGTTGGAGGTGCAGGGTCCGGCACTCAGGGAGGTGGAGGAGTCGGTGAGGACCGGCTGGCCTCGATGGAGGTGGAGATGCTGCTCATGGCGGATAGCCACAAGAGGTTGAGGGAGATGGTGGGGGACCTTGAGAATGGTGGAGGCAGAATCTCTGGATCATGGAGCTGCATTTTGAAAGGTCTAATACAGGTGGGAATTATACAGCGAATGGTAGAAATCTTAGGAGTATTGACAGGCAGAGAGATCTGGGCGTAGCTGTCCACAGATCACTGAAATTGGCAATGCAGGTGGATAAGGCAGTCAAGAAGGTATAAGGCATGCTTGCTTTCATCATTCAGAGCATTGAGAATAAAAATTCGCAAGTCAAGGGAGTAAGGGTGGTGCAGTGGTTAGCACTGCTGCCTCATGATGCTGAGGATGCGGGTTTGATCCCGGCTCTGGGTCACTGTCCATGTGGAGTTTGCATATTCTCCCCGTGTCTGTGTGGGTCTCACCCCCACAACCCAAAGATGTGCAGGGTAGGTGAATTGGACACACTAAATTGTGCCTTAATTAGAAACAAAGAATTGGGTATATTAAAATTTATTTTTAAAAATTGCAAGTTATGCTGCAGCTGTACAGAACCTTAGTTAGGCCACACCTGAATATTGCGTACTATTTTGGTTGCCACACTACCAGAAGGATGTGGATGATTTGGAGAGGATGCAGAAGAGATTTACTGGGATGTTGCCTGGTCAGGTTGGGAATTAGCTATGAGGGGAGGTTGGATAAACTTGTTTTCACTGGAAGATAAAACCCCAAGGCTTTTTACACTTGTGTGAGGAATGAAAAGGGCAGCACGGTGGCGCAGTGGGTTAGCCCTGCAGCCTCACGGCGCTGAGGTCCCAGGTTCGATCCCGGCTCTGGGTCACTGTCTGTGTGGAATTTGCACATTCTCCCCGTGTCTGCGTGGGTTTCGCCCCCACAACCCAAAGATGTGCAGGGTAGGTGGATTGGCCATGCTAAATTGCCCCTTAATTGGAAAAAATTAATTGGGTACTCTAAAAAAAATTTTTTTAAATGTGAGGAATGAAAGAATGATCAAGTTGAAGTTAGGGCCGGTCAAGGACAGTAGTGGGAAGGTGTGCATGGAGTCTGAAGATATAGGAGAGGCCCTAAATGAATACTTTTCTTCAGTGTTCACAAAGGAGAGGGGCCATGTTGTTGAGGAGGATAGTGCGATACAGGCTGGTAGGCTGGAGGAGGTAGATATTCAGAAGGAAGATGTTTTAAAAATTTTGAGAAGCCAGAGGATAGATAAGTCCCCTGGGCCTGATGGGATATATCCTAGGATTCTTTGGGAGGCGAGAGATGAGATTTCAGAGCCTTTGGCTTTGATCTTTATGTCCTCACTGTCTACAGGAATAGTGCCAGAAGACTGGAGAGAGGCGAATGTTGTCCCCTTGTTCAAGAAAGGGAATAGGTATAACCCTGGGAATTATAGGCCAGTTAATCTCACTTCGGTCATAGGTAAATTATTGGAAAGGGTCCTGAGGGATAGGATTTATGATCATTTGGAAAGATACAGCTTAATCCAGGAGAGTCAGCACAGATTTGTGAGGGGTAAGTCTTGCCTCACAAGTTTGATTGTATTCTTTGAGGAGGTAACTAAGTACATAGATGAAGATGATGTAGAGATGCCGGTGTTGGACTGGGGTGAGTACAATAAGAAGTCTTACAACACCAGGTTAAAGTCCAACAGTTTTGTTTCAAACACGAGCTCTCGGAGCGCAGCTCCTTCCTCATGAGTCACCTGTACTAAGATTGTACGTAGATGAAGGTAGAGCAGTTGATGTCGCATACATGGATTTTAGTAAGGCATTTGACAAGGTGCCCCATGGTCGGCTCATGCAGAAAGTAAGGAGGCATGGCAGAGAGGGAAATTTAGCCAATTGGATCAGTAACTGGCTATCACATAGAAGGCAGAGGGTTGTGGTAGATGGTAAATTTTCATCCTGGAGTCCAGTCACCAGCGGTGTACCACAGGGGTCAGTGCTGGGTCCTCTGCCATTTATGATTTTTATCAATGACTTGGATGATGGAGTTGAAGTTTGGGTTAGTAAATTTGCTGATGACACCAAGATTGGTGGAATAGTGGATGAGGTGGAGGGCTGTTGTAGGCTGCAAAGAGACATTGATAAGATGCAGAGCTGGGCTGAAAAGTGGCAGATGGAGCTTAACCATGATAAGTGTGAGGTGATTCATTTTGGTAGGACAAATTTGAATGTGGATTATAGGGTTAACGGCAGGGTTCTGTAGAATGTAGATGAGCAGAGAGATCTCGGTGTTCATGTCCATAGATCTTTGAAAGTTGCCACCCAAGTGGATAGAGCCGTGAAGAAAGCCTATAGTGTGTTAGCATTTATTAACGGGGGATTGAGTTTAAGAGCCGTGAGGTTATGCTGCAACTGTACAAGATCTTGGTTAGACCACATTTGGAGTAGTGTGTGTAGTTCTGGTCACCTCATTATAGGAAGGATGTGGAAGCATTGGTCAGGGTGCAAAGGAGATTTACCAGGATGGTGCCTGGATTGGAGGGTAGGTCTTATGAGGAAAGGTTGAGGGTGCTAGGGCTTTTCTCATTGGAGCGAAGGAGGATGAGAGGTGACTTAATTGAGGTGTATAAGATGTTGAGAGGGATAGATAGAGTGGACGTTCAGCGACTTTTTCCTCGGGTGGATGTAGCTGTTACAAGAGGGCATAACTACAAGGTTCATGGTGGAAGATATAGGAGGGATGTCAGAGGTAGGTTCTTTACTCAGAGTGGTTGGGGTGTGGAACGCACTCCCAGCTATGGTAGTGGAGTCGGACACTTTAGGAACTTTCAAGTGGTTATTGGATAGGCATATGGAGTGCACTAGAATGATTGGGAGTAGGTTGATTTGATCTTAGTTTCAGACTAGTTCAGCACAATATCGTGGGCCTCAGGGCCTGTACTGTGCTGTACAGTTCTATGTTTAAGATGGAGGTTGAGCGGTGACCGGATAGAGATTTACAACATTATGAGTGGCATGGATAGAGTCAGATGCTTTTTCCCAGGGTGGGGAAAGTCAATTATAAGGGGACATAGGTCTAAGGTGTGAAGGGGAAAGTTTAGAGGAGATATGCGAGGTAAGTTTTGTTTTTACAGAGAGGATGGTGAGTACCTGGAACATGCTGCCGGGGAAAGTGGTGGAAGCAGATACAATAGGAACGTTTAAGGGGCATCTTGACGAATACGTGAAGAGGCTGGGAATAGGGGGGATATGGACCATGGAAGCACACAAGGTTTTAGTTTAGACAGGCTTCATGATCAGTACAGGCTTGAGGGCCGAAGGGCCTGTCCTGTGCTAAACTGTTCTTTGTTCTTTGACATTGTGAGAATGTTTTTTTTTAATAAATGTTTTTTATTGGGTCTTTGAACAAAGTATATTTACAGTTATGTACACAGAATTAAAAAAATTATATATATATACATAGAAGAGAAGAGAAAAAAACAATTTAAAAAAGACTGGTATGATATTGTGCACTAGCTCAACAACAGTAACTCTGGGGTGGGGGTAGGGGGGCAGAACTGGGGAGATACATATACATTTGGGTTCTGGAGAAACAATTACATTAGTTATGTCCAATACAGAGAGGGCAATACGAGAATGGATCTGGCGTTGGTGTTGTTATTTGCTTCTCCCGGACGGTTTTCGCTGCCGTTGTCATCGCACGTTCACCTCCGCTTTGGCCGTTCTTCCCGTCTTTCACCCATATTTTCCTTGCTCGCTGTTACTGTATTTGTCAAGTTTGTTGTCGTTTCCTGTGCTTTCCTTCTGGCTGTCATTCCCTTGCCCCCCCCCCCCTCCTCATTGGTTCCCCTCTATTGTTCTCTGACTCCTCCCTCCCCTTCTCCTATGGTTCGCCTTTCTTTTCTTTTAGGTTTAGCTGTGCCCCCTGGTCTATTCCTCCCTCTCACGCCTTGGCTACTTTTCCCTGATTCTTGGCTACCTGGCTATATTCTTCAGCTTGTTCGTTGGCCACACACAGTTCCTGGAACAATTGGGTGAATGGCTCCCATGTTCTGTGGAAGCCGTCGTCTGACCCTTGGATGGCGAATTTGATTTTCTCCATTTGGAGAGATTCTGAGAGGTCGGACAGCCAGTCTGCAGCTTTGGGTGGTGCTGCTGACCTCCAGCCGAACAGGATTCTATGGCGGGCGATCAGGGAGGCAAAGGCAAGGGCGTCCGCCCTCCTATTGTGAGAACATTTAGGGTTCCCTGATGCACTTAAGAGGTCACTAGGTCACTACAAGCTCAAAAGGTTTGGGAAAGCTGGAAATACAGAATGAGTGGACTGTTGCAATGATGGATGGATATTAATGCCACCTCAGTAGCAAGTTTTGACACAGGAGTGCATTTAATTGGATGGGAGGGTGCAAGTGGTGACTCTGCCACCATCTGGCCATTGTCTGATTAAGCCAGCCCACCCCAAAGGCCCCATCCTGTGGGCAGGAAAGGCACTGTACATCTTTTGTCGCGTTGTGTTGTGGGATCACTAGGTGATGCAGTGGATTGGAGTATGTGATCCTTTTAAACCATACTGAAGCCGACTTCGTTGTTTGCTAATGTTTGTTAGAGATTAAGAGGATGCAAAGCAGGCTTTGTTTAAGAGCAGATAAAATGAAAAAGAAAGATTAAATAATAACGAAGAAAAATGGGCAGGATATTGAGAACCACTTTGAAATGTTTGGAGCTATTGTTCTCTACATATTCAATTCTTTCAGGATTCTAAGGTTTTGTAGTGTCATTTAAGCTGTTTTATTTCCCTCCGTTGATCATCAGTTTGCCCACCAAGTCATCCAGCGGCAAACATTTGTACAGAATTTGTTATTAATGACTGTTCATTTTAATACTTTAACTAGAATGAAGGGAGTACAACAAAGAAAGGTAATGATGACTTTGAAGGAACAAGAAATAGGATAGGGTAGAGATAGGTTGACGGTGTTAACAAACAAGGATTGAAGGATAGGAACTTAAGTGGTCAAGTCACTTCACAAAAACATTGAAGATGGCACCTAGCCACATAAGGTAATATTAGGTCAAATGATAAAAAGCTCACGGAGGTAGGTTTTAAAAGAGGAAGGAGAGATAGGGGGCAGAGATGTGCAGGAAGCGAATTACCGAGGCTCAAGGCCTACACGGCACAGCCACCAATAGCAGAGGAATCCAAATTGGGAATGAACAAGAGGCCAGAATTAGAGGAGTGGCGTTATCTTGCTGTGGTGCTGGAGGAGATTACAAAGATAGGGAAGACCAAGGTCATGAAAGGAGTTGAAAACAAAGATGAGAATTTTATAATCCAAGATGCTGCTTGACCAGGAGCCAGAGGAGGTCAGTGAGAGCTATATAACCAAAATGGTAAATTAATATAAAGAACAGGTAGCAATCAGACCGTATAGTGCTCTAGTCACATCACAGTCAAAATGTGGTGCTCAATTGGGGTCGTGGAAGGACAAGAAAGGGATTGAGGTACTGGAAACAGTTCAGAGAAGAGTGAAAGAGTAACCACCAGCCTATGTGTTATGTGATGTGCAGGAAGGGAATCACAAAGGCTCAAGGCCTACACGGCACAGCCACCAATAGCAGAGGAATCCAAATGTGTTATGAGAGAATACTGGAGAGACTTGGGATTTCACCCAGGAAAGGAAAGAGATGATCCTATGGAGGTACGCAGAAAATTTAAGGAAACGGAAAATGAATTAACCTGGAATATTACTGCAAATTAAACAGTTGGGACACTGTCTCATACTACAAAAGGAAGAGCACTTTTAAGATAGGTGTCAGGAAAACCTTCATCATGTGAAAAGTGTTGAGCATGAAAGCTTCCGGATGGTGTAGAGGCGACAAAAAGGAAATTTGGGTTTTTTTTAAAGTTAGGAGCTACGATGGTGGGATGTTAGTCTGACCAACTTTCGCATCCATAATTACGCTGTGATCTGAAATATGATCGGAGTGACTCATCATCAATTGCCATTTATAGCATCAAACTGAAAATAGACCCACCAGTTGGCATACGAGAAAGACTGGTGGAAGCATTTGACTAGTAAATATGGACACCAGCCTAAAGGGGCGCACAACCTTTAAAGCATGGATATTACAGAGAGGATATTCCCCTTACCCCCATTATATTTCCCCCCTGCATTATAAACTTGCATGGTGACCTTCATGCTGGTCCCTATTATTGTTAGTAAAAATTTTCAACTATCCACAGTATTGCACAAGTTATACTATGTGCTTTGCTGTATGTTGCAATTGGCAAGCTTCCAACATATCTGTCTCATAAATTTCAGCGCAGTGTCAGCCCTGCCTATTTAGAAAAGGAAACCATTTGTACATGTGGCTCACTACACTAAACAGTAACTCATTCATAGCTACTTCAGCAATAAGGGTAATAATTACAAATAAGTGGTGAGATGCAAAATACAACAAATAATGTGTAAGCATTTCCTACCACCGGGGTTTGGAGGTCTATCCTGGATATCAATGACCGAGAACACGAGACTTTGCCCAAAACAACTGCAATTGATTATTTGATTTCTGTTACAGATACTTCAATAATACTTACACCAGTGACCACTCATCCTGTGCCTGGTTTCCCTGAGGAACAGGTGACCAAACCATCCTGGTCAATTCCTCTGTGCAGATACCTTTTGCAAAAATAAACTTTATTCGTAAAATATCTGAAAGAACATTACAAACTTTTCAAAATGGCCATCACATAAAGTGCAATAATATTCAGGCTCTCTACATACACCATAGTCCGTAACCTCCTGCATCATTTGCGACTTAAGTAGCTGGTGCACCGCACATGCGTGACAGGACAACCCGGAAGTGCGGGCTTTCAGGCACACGGCGTTTAAACTCCCGGAATTTTTTTTTTGACTGCTTGAAGCCCTGCACTGCTGAATTAAAAGTCCAGCTGCAGCGCCAGCTTGGGCCACTTACCCTGATTTTTGGTGAGTTTTTACACCTTTTTATTTACACAGAAATGTTTCAGTCTAGCAGAGGTAGAAGACATCGGTATCGTTTGACAAGTTAATGTTTTATATTGTTAGTGTTTAGCATTTATAAATATGTTTAAAATACAAATAAAATGAAAGGAAGATTTTTTTTAAACTTTGGTTTGTCATGAGGCTGTTAATTCCATTAAAAAGGTACTTTACTGTATAAAGTGAATTTGAAGTCACAGAAGGTGAAAGAATTATTTTAGAAATTTGGTTTGTCATATGGATGTCAATTCCATTAAAGGAACTATAATGGATGGAATGCGATGATCATTCGCTAACGGGTATGATTGTCCACCTGACATACTCCGTGTTATTGGCTGCCGATTCTGTGGGTACCTGCTGATAAGCCTGATCCTAGAGCCGCATCTTCAATAACTCACTTGGCAGGAATTTCCAAAATGTAGCATCGGTCCTTGACGCTAAATCGCAGGTATTCTTTTCTCAGGCGCCTTTCCGGGTCTCCTCTTGCCATTGGGTGTTCTCAAAGAATGGTGACCCTCCAATCAGGAAGTTCCTCCAAGTAGGTCTCTTTTGAGCAAAGATCTCCCCAGCATTGAGGTTCATGTTCCATTTATTGAGGTAAGCCTACACTGTGTCTTTGAAGAGCTTTCTTTGCTCTCCTCTTGCTCAGGATCCTTCCTTGAGCTGGTGCAGGAGATTTGCTTTGGCAGTAGGGACCCTGATATCCTAAGCATATGGGTGGCCCAACGGAGTTGGTTTCAGATGATCATGGCCTCGATACTGGTGCTATTGACAGCTTTAAGGACACATCCCAAAATGATGTCAGAGGAGATGTGTGCCAGGACACTGCGCTTCAGCAGCTGCTGCTTTCAGTCAATTAACAATTGTCAAAACCCTCCTGTAAGCTAAAGTGAACTATCTGTCTGACAGGTATTGCAGTGAATCAATCATCCATCCCTTTTTTTATATATAAATTTAGAGTATCCAATTCATTTTTTCCAATTAAGGGGCAATTTAGCGTGGCCAATCCACCTAGCCTGCACGTCTTTGGACTGTGGGGGCGGAACCCATGCAAACACGGGGAGAATGTGAAAACTCCACACGGACAGTGACCCAGATCCCGGATCGAACCTTGGACCTATGAGACAACAGGGCTAACCCACTGTACCACCGTGCTGCCCCCAATCATCCATCCCTAAGCGTATACTGTCAAAGGACATCTCAAAATGATGTCAGAGATGTGTGCCAATGGTTTCAACAGCTGCTGCTTTCGGACGTTGAACTTGTCAATTAACAATTGTCAAAAGCCTCCCCTTCACAAATAGACAGAACTGTTGTGTTTAAGTGAGAAAATATATTTTATTGCAAAGAAATTTGTTACAGTTGAGGTAGTTTGGGCAGCATGGTGGCACAGTGGTTAGCACTGCCGCCTCACAGCGCCGAGGTCTCAGGTTCAATCCCGGCTCTGGGTCACTGCCCATGTGAAGTTTGCACATTCTCCCTGTGTTTGCGTGGGTTTCGCCCCCACACCCCAAAGATGTGCAGGGTAGGTGGATTGGCCATGCTAAATTGCCCCTTAATTGGAAAAAATAATTGGGTACTTTAAATTTATATTAAAAAATGTGAGGTACTTTTAGGTCACTGTTCAGCTGATAAAAGTTAAACGTTAAGTTAAATATTAACTGGTTTCAAAGTTTTGTATTTATAAAATTATTTATTTTTACATTAAAATTTACAAGCTTCTACAAATGTCTCACTGAAACATCAGAACACACCATTTAATTGAGGTAATTATAAATGAATAAGATAATTGAAGTAAATAAGGCAGAAACACATTTAAATGGTAGGTGGTACACTCGTTAGAACTGTTGCCTCACAACACCAGGGACCCATGCTCAATTCGGACCTTGGGCGACTGTGTGGTGTTCGTCTGCCCTTATCTGCATGGGTTTCCCAGAATCATGGAATAGAACCCGAGAATTCCTACAGTGCAGAAGGAGGCCATTCAGCCCATAAAGACTGCACCGACTCACTGTAAGAGTACCCTACCTGATTCCACACCCATGTCCTACCCTAACCCCGGAACCGAACCGGCACAGCACTGGATACAAAGAAGCAACTTAGTTTGGCCAGTCCACCTACCTTGCACATCTTTGGACTGTGGGAGGAAACCAGAGCAGCCAGAGAAAACCCATGCAGACACGGGAAAAAGTGCAAATTCCACACCATCACCCAAGGCAGGAATTGAACCCGGGTCTCTGGTGCTCTGAGGCAGCAGTGCTAACCATCGTGCACCATGCCACCGCCATTTCCTCTGGGTGCTTTGGTTTTCTTCCACAGACCAAAGATGTACATGTTAAATGGCTTGGCCTTGCTAAATTTCCCCGAGTGTCCAAAGGTTAGGTGGGGCTATGGGGATAGGGCATGGGCCTAAGGTGCTCTTTCGGATTGTCAGTGCATACGTAATGAGCATTCTTCTGCATTGCAATAATTCCATAAACACAAATTTTTAAAAAAATCAAATGTTACACGGACAGTGACAGCAAAAAGCCCTGGGGCGCTTTCAAAATCTTACGACCGTAATCCAAATGAAAACATATGAACATTAAGCATGCCACATGTAAAGTTATACAATAATATCGTGCAGATTTAAATAGTTTCACAGATTTAAAACAAATAACCAACCATATATTCACTTATAAACAATCACCATTCATAAAAAAAACAAAAATTACTTTAAAATAGTTAACAATAATAATGCCCGTTTAAAGGAGCAAACAAACTGTTTTAAAAAAGTCTACATACCTTCAAAACATTTGTTACGAAAGTTACCTGTTATTTTCTATCTAAACTATTGTTTAAATGCCTGCCCTTAATGCACATTCCCAAGCTGGCCGTGTCATAAGGGTGTGGGGTTGCACTCCTCCTGCGCCGTGCTGGAGCCTGTACAGACCGGGGCGCTGGAGACCCCAGGCTGCCACAGAGAAAGGAAGGTTGGATGCATCATCAGAGCGCAGGTAAGTTCACACATTCCACTTACAAAATCGGCGGCCTGTGGTTTACCCTCCGTCGCCAGAAGTTACAGACCACTGTTAAGGAGGTGCTTCAGTGCAGCCAAAGTAACAATACAGACATTTCCAAACGGTCATTACAAATGGTGCACAAGTATTTAAATTGTCTACATAGATCTGAGGTGCTTCCATAAAATTGTGATATATGTAATATTCTCTGTTCAATATGAGTCACACAGCCAGAGGGGGTTCTATACCAGTGTTGCTCGTTCTGGGTGAGTGTGCTTAACACTCAATTTGGCTCTGTTTCTTTACTTAGCTCTGGAGTCGCCAGGTATCGTTAAGATACTGCCACAAGTTTCAAGGTGAAGTTCAAAGCAATAAACCATACACCAATCAGTAAGTTCAAACAACTGAGTTTATTATAATACAATTATAAAGCTACCCATGCACACGCTAAAAGGATTAAACTATTCCTACCGCTAAATAAACTAATACTTATCTCGAAGGAATTGCCGGGTCAGGGAACAAGGCCTCTTGCTCTGCTCTGGTCTGCAGACTTCAGGTTGGTATAAGTTAAAAGGGGTCAGGAGTGTCTATCTCTGGTAGCGATCGTTGTGAGACACTTACTTGCTGGCGGCTGCTGTGCTAACCTCTCTCTCTCTCCTTCAGGGTCTTCTTGGCAAAAGCTGGTCAAGGTGCTGGCCCACGGAGGAGTACTGGTCAAGGAGAGAGGAGGGCTGGACAAGAAGACTGAACCATGTGTGGGACCTGTCTTTTATAGGTCCCAGGGATCCGCGCCCCTTTGGGCAGACTCCCTTACCTGCTTGGAATCGATTGGGTCAATCAATATGTTTGAATCACCCCAATACTGAGGCTGTTCCTTAGCTACTGGGCGGGCTTTCAGGCTCTTTGTTTTCGAACCTTGCTGGTGCCTGGGTGTCTGGTATCCTTTACAATGTTGCAGTTACTTCCCCATTTGTGTCCATTGTCTCTGGAATCGTTCCATTAACATGCTAATTATCCCGGTGATTGCCTCATTAGTATGCGGAATGTTCGTTTCGGTGCTGTCTGCTTTCTTAGCAGACAGAATCCACACCTGCTAGGTGCAGCCTGCTGGCGCTGCAAACATTGTCCATTTTATCCTATATGCTTTGCGTTCCTCCATTTTGTATTCAGGGAATGGCCAACTTCGGTGGCTACACCAGTGGTTCCCAACCAGTGTGCAATGAGGATCCTCCTCCCTCCAAACGTGCGGTGAAAAGAAGATTTAAAATTATTCAAAACTCATGTAATTAAACTTAAACTAATCTTCCTCTTCAGCAGCTCTGTGGGTGGCATCTCTGGCTATCCATGCATGTGCCGGCTGGGAAAGGGCTGCATATGCGCGGATTGCATTTTTTATGTTGGTCAGGCCCAAGCGCATGATCAACGGGACTTGGAGCTGAAGACAAAGGTCCCATGCGCCTGCACAAAAAGCAAAAACTCAAAAAGGGTGCCAAAACCCTGGGAGAAGTGAGAGGGACAGGGAGAGATAATTTTAAAAAGGCGAGGACAGGGAGAAAAACAAAGTTCACAGTAAGGGAAGAAGACAGAGGAAATAAGAGGTGTGCCTCAATTTTTTTTAAAAAGCAGAAGATGTGCAAAACGTATAAAAAAAGTTGGGATTAGTAATAATCTTTATTATTGTCACAAAGTAGGCTTTAACACTGCAATGAAGTAACTGTGAAAATCCCCTGGTCGCCATTGTTCTATACAATTCCTTTCCCCTCAGTTCACCATGGCTGAAAGGTCTTAGCCAAGATCTCCCCCCAGGCTATTCCTCCCCCCTCCCTAGAGTAGGAGGTTTTGAGGCTTGGCCAACCTTCTCCTATATCTGCCGGCCTCTGTCCCAGTCTTCGTGCACTTTTTTCACAATAGACGTAGCTCACCAAGAACCAGTTATTTCACCCAGCAACCATGAGCATGGTCTAAGGCGATGACAAACTGCCGAATGTCTACTTATTCAATGATATTCTAAACAAACAGAATCATCAGTTGTTTTACATCAGGAGTCACATAACCTTCAGAGCAAACAATTTTCTAACCTATTTGTTATCAAAAAGGTCACAAGCCATGGGAAAAAAATTGTTACCTGATTTTTAACCAGCCACTTTACTAATATTGGCAAAAATTCACGAACATGGCACGAAGATTCTCTGGTATCTCAGTTTTTAAACATTATTTCAGTAAGCCTGGCTTTTCTCGAACTCTTACTCAATTTGAAATACAACAGCTAACTGATACATGCAAGTATATTAAAACATATGGGGAGCAGCCCGGTGGCGCAGTGGATAGCACTGCTGCTTTGCGGTGCCGAGGTCCCAAGTTCAATCCCGACTCTGGGTCACTGTCCATGTGGAGTTTGCACATTCTCCCCATCTTTGCGTGGGTTTCACCTCCGCAACCCAAAAGATGTGCAGGCTAGGTGGATTGGATACACTAAATTGTCCCTTAATTGGAAAAAATGAATTGGGTACTCTAAATGTATTAAATAAAAACATATGAATGACAGATTATTTAGGGTAAATCGACACCGGTAGAGGTTTTAGAACACATTTTTCACTTGGTCTTTGTAGCATCAATGAATGAGTTAAAGAAAGGGACAGAGGCCAGGTAGCCAAGAATCAGGGGAAATTAGTCAAGAATCAGGGGAAGGTAGCCAAGGCATGAAAGGGGGAGATAGACTGGGAGGGGGGAGGGGGGGTGGGGGGGACGGCTAAACCTGAGGAAAGAAAGGCGAACCGGGGGCGGGGCGGGGGGGGGGGGGAGACAAGTGAGGAGAACCGGCAGGGAAACGGGAGCCGGAAGGTAGGCACAGGATGCTAGCTTTATAAAACCCTGCAGCTTTATAAAACCCTGGTTAGACCACACTTGGAATATTGGCCGGGATTCACAGACCCCGCACCCTGTCGGAGAATCCCCAGGGGGACGCGAGAATCGCGCCCCGCTGCCCCGACACAGGCTTACCGATTCTCCCCCCGCCGATTCTGGAGCGCCTGCGGGATTTCCGCCGCACCGGTCAGGGGCCGTTGAAAGCGGCTCCCCGGGCAATTCTCTAGTTCGGCCAAGTACCGCTGGCGTGGATTACTCAGATCCCACACAGCAGGACTTGGAAGGTGTCTCCGCGGGGGCCATCCTGGAGGGGGGAGGGGGGGGGATCCGACCGACTTTGACTGACTTCATGTGGTGCAATTCGCCGGTAAGTCGCTAGGTTGCTGTGGATCCGATCCGGGGGTCCCCCACAGTGGCCTGGCCCTCGGTCGGGGCCTACCGATCGGTGGGCGGGCTGGTTCTGTGGGGGCCTCTGTTCCTATGCACTGGGCCCCTGTAGGGCTCCGCCATATTGCCCAGGGGCCGGCAGGAAGAAGGGAACCCTCACGCATGCATGGAATCACGCCAGCCGTTCTGTGCCGCTGGAGCTGCGGGGACCACTTCGGCACTGACCCAGCCCCCGAGGAAGGGGAGCATTCTCCATTATCGGGGACCGTTGACGCTGGAGTGGTTGGCGCCACTTTTCACGCCGGGTGGGGACATAGCCCCATTATTAAAGAATCCCGCCCATTGTGTCCCATTAGTTGCCTCAGTATAGGAAGGATGTGGATGCTATGGCGAGGGTGCAGAGGGGTTTTACCAGGACGCTGCCTGGACTGGAGGGCATGTCTTATGACGAAAGGTTGAGGGAGCTGGGCCTTTTCTCTCTGGAGCGAAGAAGGAAGAGAGGTGGCTTGATAGAGGTGTACAAGGTGATGAGAGGCATGGATAGAGTGGATAGCCAGAGACCTTTCCGCAGGGTGGAAATGGCTGTCACAAGGGGACATAATTTTAAGGTGATTGGAGGAAGGTATAGGGAGATGTCAGGGGTAGGTTCCTTACAGAAAGCGTGGTGGGTGCGTGAAATGCACTGCCAGCAGAGGTGGTGGAGTCAGTCATTAGGGACATTTAAGTGACTCTTGCACAAGCACATGGACAGCAGTAAATTGAAGGGGTGTTGGTTAGGTTGATCTTACATTAGGATAAACGGTCGGCACAATATCGTGGGCCGAAGCGCCTGTACTGTGCTGTTCTATGCCATGCCAGGCACCCCCTCCATGCAGTGGCGGACTGGCCAGGGTGTCAGCTTGCCCGATGGCAAGTGGGCCCCTGATGAAGTGGGCCCCCTATATCAAATAAAAATGCAATAAAGAAACAAACACAGACAACTGTTTTAGTAATAAAAGGGAAGAAGAAAAAAAGAGAACAGGACACAAATAAGCAGTGCATGAAAAGGAACGAAGCAGGGGAGGTAGTGGAAGGATGTGGAATAGGAGGGCCCGGGTCGAGCATAATTATGGAAATTCCATGTTTTCAGCAAGAGTGTGTGAATTTAAAGATAAAGTTACAATTCGTGATTTGAGATGGTCAGCAACTTCAAAGGATATCAAGCAGTAGTCTTGGTTCAGCCGGTACATCGGTCCGGGGCCCGGAGAGCCAAGAGGGGCCCATGAATCTCTGAAGGGCCCTTAAAAATTATAATTAATTAGATAAATAAATCTCCAACTTCTTTCCTGAGATTTGTATTCTTTTTTTTTTTTAAATTTAGATTACCCAATTATTTTTTCCAATTAAGGGGCAATTTAGTGTGGCCAATCCACCTACTCTGCACATTTTTGGGTTGTGGGGGCGAAACCCACGCAGACACGGGGAGAATGTGCAAACTCCACACAGACAGTGACCCAGAGCCGGGATCGAACCTGGGACCTCAGCGCCGTGAGGCGGTTGTGCTAACCACTAGGCCACCGTGCTGCCCTGAGATTTGTATTCTAACTTAATAAAATATAATTGTTTTTAAAAAGAGCAATACCAAATAAAAATGCAATAAAGAAACAAACAAATAATCACTCAGTGTATGAAGGAACGAAGCAGTGTTAAACGGATGTGAAAAGGAGTGGGGGGGGGGGGGGGGGGCGGCTGGTTCACCTGGGTCGGACATAGTTGGAAATCCACGTTTTCAGCAAGAGTGTCTGAATTTCAAGATAAAGGTACAGTTCGTGATTTGAGATGGTCGGCAACTTGAAAGGATATCAAGCAGTACATAGGGTCATGAGGTCACTGAAAAGGAGAAGCGGTACCTTTGACCGTGAATCATGAGGTCAAAGATATTGAAGTGATAAGCCATGTCGGTAAACTCAAAGGGTTGTGACTTGTAACACTACACTGGTATCAAACTGGACATGTTAACTTTGGTCGTGGGACCATTCTTAATGTCTTACTATAGTCGGACCAAACTTCTAAGTTTCAACAGTTGTCTCAGTTGCTTGCTGGTGTGAACACTGGACAGTGGATTGTCTCCTCTTCTGAAGCTGCATAGGCCACAGTAGTATTGACTAATGAACATAGCCTATTGAAGTGTAAGTAAGTTATTTTATATTTTTTATCAAGTAGGCGTTCCTTCAAGTTATTCTTGCAATCATCAATATTCATTTTTCCCAATGTGGGCTATTTTTAATTAAGTTTTTATTTCAGGAATATTACCCCTACCAGCATGGAAAAGAAAAAGCATAAATCTGGGTCACTAAAACGCAAAGAACAAAAAGAAGGGGCTGTTCCCCTTGTGAATGGCAATGACCACATCTGCAGCAAGTGTTGGTTGCTGGAAGAACTCCGGCTCAGAGTTGATGATCTGGAATCTGAGCTTCAAACACTGCGGCACATCCGGGAGGGGGAGAGTTACATGGACACTTTGTTTCAGGAGGCAGTCACACCTGGGAGATTAAGTAATTCACATTCAGTAAGTGATCAGGGATTTCAGAGTGTGACTGTTAGTGAGGCAGGCAGGGGGAACCTGAGTTCAGGAGTGCAGGAGCCTCAGCCCTTGACCTTGTCCAACAGGTATGAGACTCTTGTTCCCTGTATGGATGAGGAAAAGGGCTCTGGACAGGATGAGCCAGCTGACCACGGTACCATGGTGCAGAAGGCCATTCAAGAGGGGGGAGTAAAAAGACAAGTAGTTGTTATAGGGGAATCTATAATTAGGGGGACAGATAGTATCCTATGCAAGCCGGATCGGGAGTCTCGCATGGTGTGTTGCCTGCCCGGTGCCAGGGTGCGGGACATCTCTGACCGGCTTGAAAGGATATTGGAGCGGGAGGGGGAGGATCCAGTTGTTGTGGTCCACGTTGGGACTAACAACATAGGTAAAGCTAGGGTGGAGGACCTGTTCGGGGACTATCAAGCACTAAGAAGAAAATTGAAATACAGGTCCTCAAGGGTCATAATCTCTGGATTACTGCCCGAGCCACGTGCCAATTGGCATAGGGACAAGAAAATTAGGGAAGTAAACACGTGGCTAAGGGATTGGTGTGGGAAAGAGGGATTCCACTTCATGGGACATTGGCATCAGTTTTGGAACCGGGGGGATCTGTACCGTTGGGACGGTCTCCACCTGAACCGATCTGGAACCAGTGTTCTAGCAAAGAGGATAAATAGGGTGGTCAGTAGAACTTTAAACTTCTGAGTTTGGGGGGAAGGGAAAGTGAAAGCGACAGGGAGCATGGAGTTAAATGGCAAGATACGCAGGAGGATAACATGTAGGCAGGTGGATTTAAGCTTGATGCAGACTAGGAATTCAACAAAAAGGAAGGATAACTTTGGACATCTTAGGACTTCCAATATCTGTAATGATAAGAAAGTTAGCATTAAGGTACTTTACCTGAATGCTCGTAGCATTTGTAACAAAGTAGACGAACTAATGGCACAGATCATCGTGAATGATTATGATGTGGTAGGCATCACAGAGACATGGCTGCAGGGGGTTCAGGACTGGCAGTTAAACATCCAAGGATATACAACCTATCGAAAAGACAGGGAGGTGGGCCGAGGCGGTGGGGTTGCCTTGTTAGTTAAGAACAAAATTAAATCTATGGCACTAAACGACATAGGGTCGGATGATGTGGAGTCTGTGTGGGTAGAATTGAGGAACCACAAAGGCAAAAAAACCATAATGGGAGTTATGTACAGACCTCCTAACAGTGGTCAGGACCAGGGGCGCAACATGTACCGGGAAATAGAAAAGGCATGTCAGAAAGGCACGGTCACGGTGATCATGGGGGACTTCAATATGCAGGTGGATTGGGTAAATAACGTAGCCAGTGGATCCAAAGAAAAGGAATTCATGGAATCCTTACAAGATGGCTTTTTGGAACAGCTTGTCATGGAGCCCACAAGGGAGCAGGCTATTCTGGACCTAGTGCTATGTAATGAACCAGACTTTATAAAAGATCTTAAAGTAAGGGAACACTTAGGAAGCAGCGATCATAATATGGTTGAGTTCAGTCTGCAGTTTGAAAGCGAGAAGGCAAAATCGGATGTAATGGTGTTACAGTTAAATGAAGGTAATTACGAGGGCATGAGAGAGGAACTGGCAAAAATCGACTGGAAGCAGACCCTAGTGGGGAAGACAGCAGAGCAAAAATGGCAGGAGTTTGTATGCATAATTGAGGACACTGTACAGAGGTTCATCCCCAAGAAAAGAAAGATTATCCGGGGAGGGATTAGACAGCCATGGCTGACAAAGGAGGTCAGGAAATGTATCAAAGAAAAAGAGAGATCCTATAAAGTGGCCAAAAGCACTGGGAAATCAGAAGATTGGGAAGGCTACAAAAACAAACAGAGGTTAACAAAGAGACAAATAAGGAAGGAGAGGATCAAATATGAAGGCAGGCTAGCCAGTAATATAAGAAATGATAGTAAAAGTTTCTTTCAATACATAAGAAACAAACGACAGGCCAAAGTAGACATTGGGCCAATTCAAACTGATTCCGGAAGGCTAGTGATGGGAGACGAGGAAATGGCTGGAGAACTTAATAAGTACTTTGCGTCTGTCTTCACAGTGGAAGACATGAGTAATATCCCAAAAATTATAGAGGGTCAGGGGGCTGAGTTGAGTATGGTTGCCATTACAAAAGAGATGGTGCTAAAAAAGCTAAAAGGTCTTAAAATTGACAAATCTCCTGGCCCCGATGGGCTACACCCTAGAGTTCTGAGGGAGGTGGCTGAAGAAATAGCGGAAGCGTTGGTTGAGATCTTTCAAAAATCACTGGAGTCAGGGAAAGTCCCGGACGATTGGAAGATCGCTGTTGTAACCCCCTTGTTCAAGAAAGGATCAAGACAAAAGATGGAAAATTATAGGCCAATTAGCCTAACCTCGGTTGTTGGTAAAATTCTAGAATCGATCGTTAAGGATGAGATTTCTAAATTCTTGGAAGAGCAGGGTCGGATTAGAACAAGTCAACATGGATTTAGTAAGGGGAGGTCGTGCCTGACAAACCTGTTAGAATTCTTTGAGGAGGTGACAAGTAGGTTAGACCAGGGAAACCCAGTGGATGTGGTCTATCTGGATTTCCAAAAGGCCTTTGATAAGGTGCCACACAGGAGGCTGCTGAGTAAGGTGAGGGCCCATGGTGTTCGAGGTGAGCTACTGGCATGGGTTGAGGATTGGCTGTCTGACAGAAGGCAGAGAGTTGGGATAAAAGGTTATTTTTCGGAATGGCAGCCGGTGACCAGCGGTGTCCCACAGGGTTTAGTGTTGGGGCCACAGCTGTTCATCATATATATTAATGATCTGGATGAAGGGACTGGGGGCATTCTAGCGAAGTTTGCCGATGATACGAAGTTAGGTGGTCAGGCAGGTAGTGCTGAGGAAGTGGGGAGGCTGCAGAAGGATCTAGACAGTTTGGGAGAGTGGTGCAGGAAATGGCTGATGCAATTCAACGTGAGAAAATGTGAGGTCTTGCACTTTGGAAAAAGAATCCAAGCATAGACTACTTTCTAAACGGTGAGAAAATTCATAATGCCAAAGTACAAAGGGATCTGGGAGTGCTAGTCGAGGATTCCCTAAAGGTAAACATGCAGGTTGAATCTGTGATTAAGAAAGCGAATGCAATGTTGTCATTTATCTCAAGAGGGTTGGAATATAAAAGCAGCGATGTGCTACTGAGCCTTTATAAGGCTCTGGTTAGGCCCCATTTGGAGTACTGTGTCCAGTTTTGGGCCCCACATCTCAGGAAGGACATACTGGCACTGGAGCGTGTCCAGCGGAGATTCACACGGATGATCCCTGGAATGGCAGGTCTAACATATGATGAACAGCTGAGGATCCTGGGATTGTATTCATTGGAGTTTAGAAGGTTAAGGGGAGATCTAATAGAAACTTACAAGATAATACATGGCTTAGAAAGGGTGGACGCAAAGAAACTGTTTCCGTTAGGCGAGGAGACATGGACCCGTGGGCACAGCCTTAGAATTAGAGGGGGTAAATTCAGAACAGAAATGCGGAGACATTTCTTCAGCCAGAGAGTGGTGGGCCTGTGGAATTCATTGCCGCGGAGTGCAGTGGAGGCCGGGACGCTAAATGGCTTCAAGGCAGAGATAGATAAATTCTTGATGTCGCGAGGAATTAAGGGCTACGGGGAGAATGCTGGTAGGTGGAGTTGAAATGCCCATCAGCCATGATTGAATGGCGGAGTGGACTCGATGGGCCGAATGGCCTTACTTCCACTCCTATGTCTTATGGTCTTAAGCAGAAAGGAAGGAATCAGCCAAGCGATGCAGGCCTATTACAGAGTTTATAATACCACAAGCACAATCCACATCAATATCCAGTTCTGCAACAAATAATCAAGAAGCAAGAAACAATGTTCATGGTGATGATGCAATGACATGCGAGTTACAAGAACAGAGAAGAGCTACTTTGAATGTAGAGACAAATACAAGTGCATTACTAATCAACCCAGGCCCAATATTTCTTCTGGCTTCCTTGTTCCGGTATCTGTACTGCCTGTAGTTGCATCATCTGAACACATAGCTTCAACTAGTGACAGGGAATCAGATATTCCTTCAAGTATAAATGACTTGGTTTCTGAAGCACATCCTGTAAATGAACCTACGCAAGAAAATGAAAGATCAATTACTGGAATCTTCCAATATCCATCACGAGCAAAGCTAAAACAGTTTTTTGCTGAACATCCACTTCAGCCACTTGATGATCTGCCATTTGATGCTCGTTTGTATGAGAGGAAAATTATGAATGACTCAGTCTCAAGAAAATGGCTAACATATAACAAAGAAAATAGATGCTTATATTGTTCATACTGCTTAGCCTTTGAGTTTCCCAACACTTGTAATCCATCACCCTTTGTACATGGCTTTAGTGACTACAGGCGTATTAGCCAGAGGTTGACTTTGCATGAATCGACAACAACACATGTCAGAAATGCTCAGCAATATATCAGTGTGGTTAATGATGGCACCTTAGATAAATTTTTTGCAGCATCACTAATTAAAAGGAAAGAAGAAGTATTGAAGCAGAGAAGTATTGTCATGAGGATTATAGACATCATAAAGATGTTAGGCAAGCAAGCACTTCCTTTTCGAGGTCACAGAAATGAATCGGCCTACACTCTAGATAATGAGGTTCTGAATCATGGCAATTTTTTAGCTACAGTGCAGTTGATGGCAAAATATGACCCCATTATGGCAGCTCACGTTTCTGCAGTGCAAAACAAGTCTAAACAAAGAATCAAACGATTAAAGCAACAAGGAAAGGCTCAAAGTAAAGACCGTGGTGGACTTGCTACATAACTGAGTAAAACAACTATAAACATGTTAATCAAAATTATGAAGACTATGATACAAGAAAGAATTAGTCATGAAGTTTCTCAAGCAAAATATTATTCTATTCAGGTTGATTCAACACAAGATAATTCATCCATCGATCAGTTTAGCATTATTATTCGGTATGTGCTTAAAGGTATTATCTGTGAGCGACTACTTTCAGTTGTGCCAAGTAATGATGGTACAGGACAGGGACTTTTTGATCTATTGATTGAAACATTACAGCATCTTAAAATTGACCCCCAAAAATGTTTATCTGATAGCACAGATGGTGCTGCAAGCTACCATGGCCAGTATAATAGTTTACAAAGTAAAATTGTTGATGTGGCTGATCAACATGTTCATATATGGTGCTATGCCCATGTCTTGAATTTGGTGATAACTGAAACAACAAAATGTTGTGTGCCTGCAGTTTCTTTTTTCAATTTGCTCCAGAATATAGCAAGTTTTGTGAAAGCATCATACAAGAGAATGGCTGTATGGATAGAAGTTGTTGCAAAACATCTAGGACAAGAAAAAATGAAATGATTAAAGCTAATTGGTGAGACCAGATGGTCAGGAAAATCCAATGCAGCAACAACTATATTTGGATGTTTTGATGATGCCGCTGCCAGTACTTTCGTAAATCTATTGACATGCTTATCAATGATACAAGATTCCGAAAAGTTTGATGCAAAAACAAAACATGAAGCAAATGTTTTACTTCAAAGTCTTCTAAAGTTTGAAACCATATTGACAGCATTTACTTACTTGTATATATTTGAAACTACAACCCCGTTATCAAGTTATCTACAGACAAGTGGTTTAGATATGTTTACTGCATGGAGTTTGGTAGATTCAGCTACAACAAAGTTGAAGGAACAGACAAGAACATTTGATAACGTTCACAGCAAGGCTTTGGAATTTGTAAATAAATGTAATGACAGGATTTCACAGATGAATATGGATGAAAATCAAACATTGGAAATTGAGGCGTTGGAAACAGCATTGCCAGTTAGGAGGCAGAGGAAGAAGAAAAGAATGGCAGATGAACTTATTGATGATGAAAGAAATTCCTCAGATTCTCTAGCTGATTTTTGAGTAAATGTGTTTAACCTAATAATGGATCGCATTGTCCAGTCACTAGAATCACGCTTTGTACAACACAAACAGTTGTATAAAGATTTGTCCTGCTTGGACCCAGCAAAGTTTAAAACTATTGCAGAGAAGGGCCTTGAAGATGAAGCATTGGGAGGTATTATTAAGCTGTTTCCACAAATCATCAAAGATCAAATAATATTGGAATTGTTTTTTTTGCTTCAAACTTTGATGTATTAAAGCTATTGCTTAATGATGGTGAGAATATGGATTCCAGTTGCAACAATTGTAAAATTTGCAGCACTTGCCCATCGTGTGTACTAAAAATTCTGGCATCCAACAGACTTCATGACAAGGCATATGATAACCTTTATGAACTTTATAAAGTCATCTGCACACTATCAGTTACTCAAGTCCAACGTGAGAGGACATTTTCAAAGCTAAAGATCATAAAGACAAGGTTAAGAAATTCGCTGTCTGAGGAGAATTTGGAATCATACATGTTGCTATCCATTGAAAAGGAATTGTTAGATGAATTGGATGCAGAAGCAATTATTGGCAGATTCGCACAATCATCTAGCGAACACAAACTATTGCTCTTAATATAGTGGACTGCATGCAATGCTCTATTGTGCTTTTGAACTATCTGTTAATGTGTACATTGTGCAGCAAACTATTTAAAAATATCAACCAATTATTTAAAAAATAAAAAATAAATAAAAAAAATTCAATTATAACATTCTGTATTTACATTTAGTATCTACTGCCAGTAATATGTACAGTACATGTACACTGTAATTACTAAGAAATGCACATTTTTTCCACAAAAATTTTAATTGTACCTTTTTTCCATATGTATTTTTGGAAAATTTTATTTATTCGTTATGAAAATTAAATGACAGCATTGTAGTTGTGGGTGGCCCCCTTTGTCTCCTGGCAACCAATATTTTTAGACCCAGTCCGCCACTGCCTCCATGCCAGGTTCAGCATATGAGGATGTTTGAGACAAGATAAGTGCGACGGTGCGTGCACGCGTTGCTTTCCCTTGTGTTTGACTGACTTCATGTGGTGCAATTCGCCAGTAAGTCGCTAGGTGGTGCTGTGGAATGTGTTTTGCAGAATGAGTCTCTCGTTCACCAGCTGTTGCTAAAAGAATATTGGACAGTCAATAGTCGGAACTTTTTTTCTGGAAAAAAAAGTATTTAAATGTGAATCAATGTAAAAGTGGTTTAGGTTTGTAATGTATCTCCAGTTTTGAGATTGGTGGGGGGGACTTTCCAAAGTAACTTAAATTGCAGTGTCAATGTCAGCCTACTTGTGACAATAAAGATTATTATTATTAGGGTGAATAAGATCTACACTTCAAATTCCGCCACTTATCTGTGAACTTCCTAAAGCAGCTTCAGAGCGGAGCAAAACGGAAACACTCCATTTATTTGCTGAACCTTACCTTGTTACCTCATTCAAAATATAAAGCCAAGAGGGTGTTTTGTATTCAGAAGGATATTATCTCATTCTGAAAATCAAATTCATTTGGAAATCCCGGGGGGGTGAGTTTGTATAAAGAAACGGGAGATCCCGGTTTTCTGCAGAGAGTTGGCTATTTAAGGTGGCCAGCTTCAAGGAGATGGAATTAAATGGCTGTTTGCGAATAAGTCTCACTCACAGAGCCCCTTTCCTGACCTCTGAGAGGATCTCCTGACTTCACCTGGAAGAATCTCTGTGCCTGCTGCTCCATGGGGCGGGGCTGTGCTGCAGCTGCCATCTCCCCCAGGTGTGACCCTGTTGTTGTCACTCTTTCCAGCTTAGTCAGTCAGGAGTCATGGCGAAAGATTGTGTCTTGTTAGCCGCTGTCTCTCTGCTATCTGCCGTTCAGCAGGGTAAGAGATTGTTGATTCCCCTGTTTTTTGTAGATTGGTAACTAGAGTTCTCCCCGTTTGGCTCGCTCCGGCTGAAATGCACAGTCCCGTTGGACTTTCTCCCTTCCTCGCTTTCACTATGTCACCGGTGTGGGTGGGGGGTGCTTCACAAATTCCACCCTCACATGTTTTCTTACAGCATTGAAGTGGGATCCTCCTACCTCCCCTCAACTGATTCGATTCCCATTCTCCCACCATTGGGATATTTGCCTTTTCCTCCAAATGGTACAATTTTAAAGGGACCAGCAGGCTTTACAAATCTTCGATCGTGGAGTGGGCCGGGTTGTTAAAACGCACCTGGGCTTTATAAATGGAAGAATACCGTACGAATCCACGTTTTATAAATGATCGGTTAGACCTGGGCTGGAGTGCTGCATCCAATTCTGGGACACAAATAGGCTGGAAGGCAAGTGGTGAGGGTGACAAAAAAGAGTCCACAGAGGGATAGAGACAGGTTAAGTGAGTGGGCAAAAACTTGGCAGGCGGGGTGGAATATACTGAAGGGAAATATGAAGTTGTGCACTTTTTTGGTAGGAATAATAAAGGAATTGAATATTTAAATGGAGAAAGACTGCAGCACAGGGATTTGGGGGAATAAATCACAAGCTAGTATGCAAATTCAGCAAGCAATTGGAAAGGCAAATAGGATGTTGGCCTTTATTTCAAAGGGAATGGAGTATAAAAATTGGGAAGTTTTGCTAAAACTATACAAGGCACTAGCCTGGAATACTGGGAACAGTTCTGGTCCGCTTATCTGAGGAAAGATATATTGGCATTGGAGGCAGTCCAGAGAAGATTCGCGAGGTTGATCCTGGGTATGCAGGACTTTCTTGTGAAGAGAGGCTGAGTAGATTGGGCATGTACTCATTGGAGTTTAGAAAAATGAGAGGTGACCTTATTGAGACATACAGGATTCTCAGGTGGCTTGACAGGGTAGATGTTTCCGTGTGGAAGAGTCTAGGAGCAGAGGGCGTAATCTCAGAGTAAGGGGTTGTCCATTTAAAACGAGGAGGAATTTATTCTCTCAGAAGGTGTAGTAAATCTGTGGAACACTTTTTACTGTAGAGGCTGGGTTGGCAAGTATGTTCAAGGCTGAGGTGGGCAGATTTTTAATCAGTAAGGGAATCAAGGGTAATGGGAATGCGGAGTTGAGGATTATAATTTTAGTTCAGTGTGCCCTATGATGGGGGCTGCCTGACAATAAAACTGGGTGGTGGAAGGTGCTGTGCAGATAATGACAGCTGTTTCTATGTCCATAATATTTATGTATTTAATATAATTTTATATAATGTACTTAATGTTTGGAGATAACGACAGCTGTTTCTAGGTCCTTAATGAAGAGGCCCAAGTCTCCTCCGGCCCCAGAAAGGCATTAAAAGCATCAATTAGTTGTGAACTATCTGCTTTGTTTATAAGATGAAAGGATGTTGGGGTCTAAGATAGCTGATTAGCTTTTCTACTTGGATACAAAGTGATGTGTTTTTCATTGCCATGAAAAAGGCAGAGGAAGCCATTTTGAAATCATATTACAGACTTCCCTACAAACCCAGGTATATCGCAGATAGAGGGGTGTGTGTGTGTGTCCGTGTGTCCTCGTGTTCTCCCCCCCCCCCCCTCCCGCTGGTGGTCACTGTTCCTTGACGATGTCGATGAACGGCTGCTACCTCCGAGTGAACCCCTTAAAGCAAACTTAAGTTTCTCTAGCCTAAGAAACCCTGCCATGTCACTGACCCAAACCCTGACTTTGGAGGCTCCGAGGCCCTCCATCCCAGTAAAATCCATCCCCAGGCCACCAGCAAGGCAAAGGCCAAAATGTCAGCCTCTCTTCTCCCCCCACCCCCGGCTCCCGGATCTTCCGACACTCCAAATATTGCCACCTGTGGACTCAGAGTCACCCACCCTTCCAGGACCCCTCATTTTGCATTTGTAACAGTACAATTGAAGGTAAGTGTGCAGGTACAGTAGACAGTAAAGAAGGCAAATGGTATATTGTCCTTCATAGTGAGAGTATTCAAGTACAGGAACAGGGATGTCTTGCTGCAATTGTACAGGGTCTTGGTAAGACCATGCCTGGAATATTGTGTGCAGTTTTGGTCTCCTTATCTGAGGAAGGATGTTCTTGCTCTCGAGGAAGTGCAGCGAACGTTTACCAGACTGATTCCTGGGATGGCTCGACTGACGTATGAGGAGAGATTGAATCAGTTAGGATTGTATTTGTGGACGTCCGGTGACAGGGTGCTGACTAATCACACTTCAGGTGGTTCTCCTCCGAAGAATCCAAAATTAGGCTCTTTTACTCAAAATAGTCAGCTAAAACAGGGCAAAAAGTATCCCCTCACCCTATCTAACAGCACCAGAAGATTTCGAGCAACAGGAGCTCCAGAGACATAAAAATAATAATAATCTTTATTAGTGTCACAAGTAGACTTACAGTAACACTGCAATGAATTTACTGTGAAAATCCCCTAGTCGCCACATTCTGGCACTTGTTCGGGTACACGAAGGGAGAATTCAGAATGTCCAATTCACCTAACAAGCACGTCTTTCGGGACTTGTGGGAGGAAACCGGAGTACCTGGAGGAAACCCACGCAGACACGGGGAGAACGTGCAGAATCCGCACAGACAGTGACCCAAGCCGGGAATCGAACCCGGGACTCTGGCACTGTGAAGCAACAATGCTAACCACTGTGCTACCGTGAAGGCCCAAAAAGCGGCAGAAGCTAGGAAAAACAGGCGGCTGAGATGGTGAATGCACGAGGCGACAAAGTGCCGGCCCCACCAGAACGAGAGGAGCCGATAAATTGCACATGGGGCTCTCCTTCACCGGAGGGTGGATGGAGGAATTTCCTCACCAGGGAACTAAGGGAGCACAGGGAAGAGATAAAGCTCGACATTCAAGGTGGCGTTCGCGGACGCCCTGGCCACCACGCAGGTGGCCCTGGACAAGGTCAAGAGGCAACTGGAGGCCCAGGGGGACACCATCAAGGAATTAGAAAAAGCCTCAACAGATCAGAGGGACCAGATCACCACCCTAGAGACAAAGATGGTCACGACGGAAGGAAATCTGAAAGGGAAAATAGAGGACCAAGAGAACCAGTCACAGCGCCAGAACGTAAGGTTAGAAGGGCTGCCGGAAGGGAGCGAAGGCAGGGACCCCACAGACTCTGTGGCCCAGCTGCTGGGAAACCTGGTGGGAAGGGACAGATTCCCCAACCTGCTGGAAGTAGACAGAGCTCACAGGTCACTCTGGCCGGAGAGCAGCCCAGGGCAACATGTACCAGGACCGGGAAAGAATCCTGCGCTGGGCCAGGCAAACAAGGACCTGCTACTGGGAAGGGGACCAGATCAGGATATATCAGGTAGACCTTGCCAAGTGCCAGGTGGAGTTCAACAGGGCGAAGGCAGCCCTGTACAAGAGTAAAAGGAAGTTTGGGATTCTGTACCCTGCTAAACTCTGGATCACATTCCAGGGCACAAAGCTTTTTTTTTTTTCACGACCCCTGCGGACACGGATAAATGTGTCCAGGAAAATGGGCTGGGAAAACAGCAGCAAAGATTGAGTGAGAAGATCACCTGAAGGAACTGAATTAACCTGAGAGACACTACATTGCCTCGCTCTGAATATGGGAACCAAAATGTATGAAGGAAGGGACGAGGGCAGTGGAGCAATGGAGAGGATGAAGAGGATAGCAGGATGGAAAACATACAGCAGGCGAAGGGTAAACACATAACCGACCCCAGGAGGGGGTCCACCACACTAGCAGGAAAGCTAGCGCCAGGAGGCACGAGTGAGGTGGGGGGGGGGTGGACATGGCACATCTCCTGCAGAGGAGAGAGCGCCTGGCAATGGGGGAGGGGGGTACATAACACCAATAGGGGGACTGCTAGGTGGGTAAAATGGGGGAAGAAGCATAGGAAGGCAATAATAGCAGGGGGGAAGAATAATAGGGGAAATGTAGAGACAAGGATGGTAAGGGCTCAGGCCACATGTGGCAACTTGGAACACAATGGCACTGCAAGCAGACACTTTGGAACAAAGGGAAACCCTGGAGCTCAGGGTCTCACCCACCTGACGTACACATAGTTGGTGGCCATGTTGGGTGGCCCCGAGACAAAGGGAAACCTCAGAGTGTTGGGACGCATCTACAAGGCAAGTATGGTCAATCCCACAGGAGGACAAGCCTCCTCTTCCACCCCCCCCCCCCCCCCCCCCATCCCATCTCATTGCCACCTGGAGCATCAGGGAACTCAACGGCCCAGTGAAAAGACCGAGAGTCTTCGCCCACCTGAAAAATATGAAAGCTGACATAGTCTTCCTCCAAGAGACGCCCTTGAGGGAAAAGGACTGCCTGTGGGTAAGGAAGGGCTGGGTGGGACAGACCTACCATTCCTGCTACGGGACGAGAACTAGGGGGGGTAACCATACTGTTAAATAAAAGGACGATGTTTAATGTGATGAGGACTGTTACGGACTCAAGGGGGACGGTATGTCATGGTCAGCGGTTCCCTGGACAGGCCACCAGTGAGGCTGGTCAACGTGTTAGCGTCCAACTGGGAAGACACAGAATTGATAAAGAAGACCACAGCGGAAATCTCCGACACACACCGACTTATCACGGGGTACAGGACCCACGGACGGACAGGTTGAACACCAAAACAGGGAAGACCTCTAATATAGCAAAGCAACTCAGCACATTCATGGAGCAGATGAGGGCAGTGAACCCATGGAGACTCATTCACCCAGGGGACAATGAGTTCTCCTTCTTCTTCAGGTACATAACCAACAAGGCTTTCTGCGAGAAAATATTACAGGCCATAGATGAGTATATTACTAACAACCGGAGTGAGGGCAACATGGTGGCACAGTGGTTAGCACTGTTGCCTCGCAGCGCCGAGGAGCCGGGTTCGATCCCGGGTCACCGTCCATGTGAAGTTTGCATATTCTCCCCATGTCTGCGTGGGTCTGAACCCCACAACCCAAAATGGTGTGCAGGGTAGGTGAATTGGTCACGCCAAATTCCCCCTTAATACGTTTCTTAAAAAAAAAAAAAAAATTGGGTATAACAACCGGAGCGGGGAGTTCTCGCCATCCACATTCTGGGAGCTGCTGAAGGCTGTGATCAGGGGTGCAATTATTGCCTAAAAAACATGAAAAGACAGCGAAGAAAGGGTGGTTAGGCAGCAGCTGGTTGACTCGATACTGGAAGTTGACCGACAATAATCCGCGGACCCAACCATAGAGCTCCAGCGGAGAGGATAAAGCTACTGATGGATATTGACCTCTCCACAGGGTGAGCAGTGCACCAACTCCACCACACACAGGGGACCCTGTACGAGCACAGACAAAGCCAGCCACCTGGCTCACCAGCTGAGCAAGCAGGGAGCCACAAGGCAAATAACACCGATTGGAGACAGCAGAGACAAACGTGTAGCGGAGCCGTAAAAGGTCAACAACGCTTTCGAGGCCTTCTACCGGGGGCTGTACACCTCTTGGGTTTCCCGAAGGGGACTTTGGTGGGGGGAGGGGGGGAGCAGGAAGCAGTTCCTTGATGGACTGGGCATGCCAGTTGTGGAGAAAGATAGAAAACGGGGAAGTACAAGCACCATTAGAACCTGGAGAAGTCATAGAGAGCATCAGCTCCATGCAGGTGGGGAAGATGCTGGGACCTGATAGATTCCAGGCAGAATTCTACAAAACGTTTGCAGCGGCACTGGCCCCAACCCTGCGGGAGACGTTCAAGGACTTGCTGGCGAGGGGCACCCTGTGCCTATGTTAGCATGAATCTCGCTGATACCCATACTCAAGAACGTTAAAGACCCAACAGAATGCGGGTCCTACAGACCCATCGTGCTGCACAATGTAGATACGAAAATACTGACCAAAGGACTTCCGGTAGTGGCCATGTCTGACTAGGCCTCATACACGGCAGGGGTTTCGGGCCTTTAAATGGGGCGGCATCGGCACTTAGAAGGCAAATGCCGGTGTGGGAAAGGACGCTGGAGAGGTTCCCCTCACTGCTGTGTGGAGGGAATCAGGAGCGGGGACGTTAAACTAGCGATTGCGGGGAAGAGAGCGGAGCGGGTCCGGCAGGACAAAATGGCGGCCGGTGCGGACCAAGCAGCGTGGGCCCAGTGGCCGAGAGAGCAGCAAGAGTTTCTGAGGAGCTGCTTCGCTGAGCTGAAGACGGAGATGCTGGCCCCTATGAAGGCGCCCATGGAAAAGATGGTGGAGGTTCAGAAGGTACAGGAGAAGGCGATCAAAGAGGTGCAGAGGAAGGTATCTGAGAATGAGGACGAGATCCTGGGCCTGGCAGTCAGGCGCATGAGGCCCTACACAAGAGATGACAGGAGAGACTGGATGACTTCGAATATAGGTCTCGGAGTCACAACTTGCCGATGCTGGGCCTCCCTGAAGGTGTGGAGGGGGTGGATGTGAGCACGTATGTGACTACAATGCTGGGGATGCTGATGGGTGCGGGGGCCTTCCCGCGGACCCTGGAACTGGACGGCGCACAAAGAGTCCTCGCAAGGAAACCGAGGGCGAATGAACCACCGAGGGCGATGGTGATAAGATTCCACTGCTTTCCCGACAGGGAGCGTGTCCTGCGTTGGGCAAAGAAGGAGCGGAGCAGTAAGTGGGAGAACGGCGAGATTTGCATATACCAGGACTTGGGAGCTGAACTGGCGAGGAGGAGTGCGGGCTTCAACTGGGCTAAGGCGGTCCTCTACAGCAAAGGGGTGAAGTTCGGGCTCCTGCATTCGGAGAGACTTTGGGTAACGTACAAGGACAGGCACCATTATTGTGATACACCGGATGAGGCGTGGACATTGATTAGGCACAAAAAGCTGGACTTGAACTAAGGGGCAGCTGCACGTGGGTGAAATGCGCTGGCAGAGATGTGTAACCGGGTGTTGGCCTGGTGTAAGTTTGTTAGTAGAATTTAAGTTTGTTTGCTTTTCTTTTCCTGTTTTTTTTGTTTCAGGTGGCAGGGTAACACCCAGGTTGTGTTTTTCGTCCAGGCTCATCCCTCATCCTCATGGAATGTGAGGGGCCTGAACGGGCCAGTCAAGAGGTCCCTCGCGTTCCCGCACTTGGCGGACGTGGCCATGCTGCAGGAAACGCACTTAACCTCGTTTGGTCAGCAAGCTTCAAGGTGGGGATGGATGGGCCAGGTGTTCCACTTGGGGCTAGACTCAAAGACCAGAGGGGTGGCAATTCTGGTTCGTCAACGGGTGGCGTTTGAGGCAGGGAGCATCGTGGTGGACAAGAGGGGCAGGTACATAATGGTGAGTGTCAAGCTACAGGGGGCCCGGATGGTGTTGGTGAACGTGTATGCCCCGAACTGGGATGATGCGGAATTCATGAGCCGCATGTTGGGTAGAATACCGGACTTGGATTCAAGTAACTTGATCATGGGGGGAGGGGACTTTAATACGGTCTTTGATCCGGCGCTAGACTGGTCTAAGTCCAGGTCAGGAAAGAGACCAGCGGCGGCCAGGGCCCTGTTGGAGTTCATGGATCAGATGCAGGGCGTGGACCCGTGGAGATTCGCGCGGCCAAGGGTGAAGGAGTTCTCCTTTTTCTCTTACGTCAACAAATCGCGGATTGACTTTTTTGTGTTGAGCAGGGCATTAATCCCGAGGGTGGAGGTGGTTGAGTATTCAGCCATTGCGGAGACCGCACTGGGTGGACCTGCGACTAGAGGCGGAGCGGGGGCAGCATCCTCTCTGGAGACTGGATGTGGGTCTGCTGGCGGATGAAGAGCTGTGTGGGCGGATAAGGAGGACCATTCAGAATTATGTGACAACTAATGACACAGGGGAGGTAACAGCGGCAGCGGTTTGGGAGGCTATGAAGACGGCCATCAGAGGGCAGTTAATCTCTATTAGGTTCCACAGAGAGAAGAGGAAGAGGGCGGAGAGGGAGAGGCTGGTGGGAGAGATACCTAGGGTAGACAGGAAGTACGCGGAGGCCCCCGAGGGGGGGCTGCTTACGGAGCGCCGGAGATTACAGGCGGAGTTCCATTTGCTGACCAAGGGGAAGGCGGAGGCGCAGTTGAGGAAGTGAAAGGGGCAGTCTACGAGTATGGGGAGAAAGCAAGGAGGATGCTGGCGCACCAACTTCGCAGGAGAGAGTGGCCAGGGAGATCGGGGGAGTGAGGGATAAGGAGCGTGATACGGTGTTGAGCCCAGAGAGGATTAATGAAGTCTTCAAGGAGCTTTATGGGAAGCTGTACGAGTCAGAACCCCCGAGGGGAGGGGAAGGGATGAAGCAATTTATCGAATGAAGTTCCCAAGGGTCGACGAGGATCGGGTGGAGGAACTGGGGGCCCCGATTGAACTTGAGGAGATAGTTAAGGGACTGGCAAGTATGCAGTCGGGCAAGGCCCCGGGTCCGGACGGTTTTCCTGTAGAATTTTATAAGAAGTTCTCGGAGTTACTGAGCCCACTCCTGCTAAGAACCTTTAACGAGGCAGAGGAGAGCGGAACCCTCCCCTGACGATTTCGCAGGCATTGATCTCACTCATTTTGAAGAGGGAGAAGGATCCGCTTCATTGTGGGTCCTACATGGCGATATCGCTCCTGAATGTAGATGCCAAATTGTTGGCAAAAATTCTGGCTACCAGAATAGAGGACTGCGTCCCGGGAGTGATCGAGGAGGACTAGATGGGTTTTGTTGAGGGCAGGCAACTGAACACAAACGTGAGAAGGCTCCTGAATATAATTATGATGCTCTCGGAGGGAGGGGATGCAGAAATAGTGGCTGCAATGGATGCAGAGAAGGCCTGTGACAGGGTGGAGTGGGAGTACCTGTGGGAAGTGTTAGGTAGGTTTGGATTCGGGGAGGGATTCATAGGGTGGGTCATGCTACTATGTCAGGCCCCCGTCGCGAGTGTGTCCATGAACTGGCTGAGGTCGGAGTATTTCAGGCTGTACCGAGGGATGAGGCAGGGGTGCCCCCTATCCCCGTTACTATTTGTCCTGGCAATTGAGCCATTGGCCATAGCGCTGAGGACTTTGACGAACTGGAGGGGGCTGGTCTGGGGGGGGGGGAAGAGGCACCGTGTTTCCCTCTACGCGATGACCTGCTGTTGTATATTTCAGACCCGCTAGGGTGGTTGTGGGAGGTCATGCTGATCCTGGGGGACTTTGGGAGCTTCTCGGGGTACAGTTGAACGTGGGGAAATGTGAGCTATTTGTAATCCACGCCGGAGCCAGGAGGAGAGACTGGGGGAGCTCCCGCTCAAGATGGTGGAGAGGAGCTTTCGTTATTTAGGTATACAGGTGGCTAGGAACTAGGATGCCTTACACAGGCTCAACGTCTCTCGGCTTCTAGAGCAGATGGAGGGAGACTTTAAAAGGTGGGACATGCTCCCGCTTTCCCTGGCGGGAAGAGTGCAGACTGTGAAGATGACAGTTCTTCCCAGATTCCTGTTCGTCTTTCAGTGCCTCCCCATTTTCATCCCCAAATCCTTCTTCAAGCGGAGAACAGGATTATCATGGGATTTGCGTGGGCAAACAAGACTCCGCGGGTCAAAAGACTGTTCTTGGAATGTAGCCGGGGGGAGGGGGGGGGGTTTGGCACGGCTGAACCTCTGCAGCTACTATTGGGCGGCTAATGTGGCCATGTTTCGGAAATGGGTAATGGAAGAGGGGTTGGCGTGGGGGCGGCTAGAGGCGGCGTCATGCAAAGGCACCAGCCTAGGGTCACTAGTAACTGCACCGCTGCCATTCTCGCCGGCGTGATACACCACAAGCCCGGTGGTGACGGTGGTGCTGAGTGTCTGGGGTCAGTGGAGGAGGCACAGGAAGGAGGAGGGGGCTTCAGTTTGGACCACAATACGGAACAACCATAGATTTGCTCCGGGCACGATAGACCGGGGGGGGAGGGAGGGAGGGGGGGGAGGCGGTTCTAAGGCTGGTATAGGGCAGGCATTAGAAGGACGGGAGACCTATTTATAGATGGGACTTTCCCTAGCTTGAAGGCGCTGGAGAAGTTCGGCCTGCCCCCGGGAAATGCTTTCAGATACCTCCAGGTCCGGGACTTTCTCAAAAAACGGGTGGGGCAATTTCCGCGGCTATCCCCTTGAAGGATACAGGACAGGGTAATGTCTGGCATCTGGGTAGGAGAGGGGAAGGTGTCGGACATATACCAGGAGCTACAGGAGGGGTAGGAAGCCTCCGTGGAGGAGTTGAAGGGCAAGTGGGAGGAGGAGCTGGGCGAGGAGCTGGATGAGGGCCTGTGGGCTGATGCCCTGTGCTGGGTGAATTTGTCCGCATGTGCCGGGCTCAGTTTAATTCAGATTAAGGTGGTGCACCGGGCTCACATGACGACGGTGAGAATGAGCAAGTTCTTTGGGGTGGAAGACAGGTGCGCAAGATGTGCAGGGAGTCCGACGGACCATGTCCATATGTTTTGGTCATGCCCGGTGCTTAAAGATTTCTGGCAGGGCTTTGAGAGGGCTATGTCCAGGATTTTGGACACACGGGTGAAGCCGTGTCCAACAATAACGATCTTTAGGGTGTCGGAGGATCCGGGAGTGCAGGAAACAAAAGAGGCCGAAGTGTTGGCCTTTGCCTCCCTGGTAGCCCGGAGACGGATCTTGCTGATGTGGAGGGACTCGAAACCCCTGAGGCTGGAGACCTGGGTTAGTGATATGCCTGGGTTCCTCAGCCTGGAGCGAATAAAGTTCGCCTTGGGAGGGTCCTTGCTGGGGTTCTCCCGGCGGTGGCAACCTTTCCTTGACTTTCTGGGGGAGCAGTAAAGTGTCAGCAGCAGCAGCAACTGGGGGGGGGGGGGGGGGGGGGGGGGTTCAGGTGGGGGGAATTGTCTATTTAATGTATATTTGAGTTCTGTATAATGATAACGGCCAACTAGCTTTGTTAAATATTTTTCGTTTATTTTTCTGTGATGTCAAAATTCTGGTTGAAAAAAACTTTAATAAAAACAATTTAAAAAAAAGAAAATACTGACCAAAATCGTAGCCAGGTGACTGGAGAGCTGCATTCCAGAGGTGGTTGCAGAGGACCAGACAGGCTTAGTTTAAAAATTTTTTTTTTTTTTATAGAGTACCGAATTCATTTTTTCCAATTAAGGGGCAATTTAGCGTGGCCAATCCACGCACCCTGCACATCTTTGGGTTGTGGGGGCAAAACCTACACAAACACGGGGAGAATGTGCAAGCTCCACACAGGGAGTGACCCAGAGTCGGAATCGAACCTGGGATCTCAGTGCCATGAGACAGCAGTGCTAACCACTGCGCCGCCGTGTTGCCCAGAAGACGGGCTTTGTTCAGGGTAGATGGCTAATGCCGAACAGCAGACATCTGCTGAATGTGATAATGACCCCATCTGGGGAGAAAATACCAGAGGTGATCATCTCCCTGGATGCAGAAAAGGCCTTTGACAGTCGACTAGAAGTACCTCATGGAGGTACTGGAATTGTTTGGTCTTGGAGCGGGGTTCACCACCTGGGTGACACTCCTGTACAGCCTCCCATGGTGAACACAAACACAACCAGCTCTAAGTACTTCCAGCTGCACAGAGGCAAAAGGCGTGGATGCCCCGCTGCTGTTTGCCCTGGCGATTGAACCACGAGCAATCACGCTCCGCGCGGCATACAATTGGAACGTGATCCGGAAAGGAGACAGAGTGCATAGAGTCTCGCTCTGTGCAGATGACCTGCTCCTCTACATCATGGACCCTCAATGCAGTGTGGAGGGAATCATGGCATTCTTGAAAGGAGTTTGGAGCCTTCTCGGGCTCAACCTAATGTGATCTTCCAGGTGGACCCGCAAGGGAGAGGGGGGGCAGAGCTGGAATAATTGCCATTTAAACAAGCCCAAAACAAATTCCACTCCCTGTGGATCCAAATCACCCATGGCTGGACACGGACCCTCAAGTGGAACATGACGAGCCTGGTGGAGGACCCTCAAGTAGAATATGGCCAGCCGGGTGGAGGAAGTTAAAAAGGACCGGCAGAGGTGGGACACACTCCCACCTCCCTCAGCCCACCAGCTAAGGGGCTGTTTAACACACTGGGCTAAATCGCTGGCTTTGAAAGCAGACCAAGGCAGGCCAGCAGCACGGTTCGATTCCCGTAACAGTCTCCCCGAACAGGCGCCGGAATGTGGCGACTAGGGGCTTTTCACAGTAACTTAATTGAAGCCTACTCGTGACAATAAGCGATTTTCATTTCATTTCATTTCATCCTTGAGGATGGGATGGGATGGGGGGGGGCAGTTCCTGCATGGGGCCATCCCTCTAGGCTCTGGCCACGGCAGCACTCCCACCCCCACCGACTAAGCACTCAACGAGCCCAGTGGTAACAGCCGCCTTCTGGTTGTGGAACCAGCTACGGCAGCATTTTGGTCTAACCAAAATGTGGATCAGGACCCCCATCTGCAATGACCACATGTTTGTGCCAGCCACAATGGACGTCACCATCAAAAGGTGGAGACAGGATGGGTGGGGGGACACTGTGATGCACGATCAATTACGACGAGACGAGAGTAGAGGGTAATCTAGGCTTTATTAAGCAGAGATGTGTGGCCTCCTGCAGCTGCTACCAGAATGGGAGCAGCTCGGTGTGCTATTGGAAGAACTGGACACGGACACCTTAGGGGGGGAATCTGTGGGGACCTATAATAATCTTTATTAGTGTCATAAGGAAACCGGACCGCCTGGAGGAAACCCACGTAGACACTGGGGGGAATGTGCAGACTCCGCACAGACAGTAACTCAAGCCGGGAATCGAATCCAGGTCCCTGGCGCTGTGAAGCAACAGTGCTCCACTGTGCCACTGGGCAACTACTAGGAAAGGCACACTCTCCACTGGACAAGATAAGAGGAAAATAGGAGGAAGACTTAGGGTTTGAAATTGGGTGGAGACTCTGGAGCGAGGCACTGCACAGGGTTAACTACACCTCCGCTTGCGCAAGGTTAAGCCTTATGCAGATGAAAATGGTGCACAGAGCACACTTATGCAGAGCCCGAATGAGCAGGTTCTTCCCGGAGGTGGAGGCCAAATGTGAATGGTGCCAGGGAGGCCCGGCCAACCATTCTCATATGTTCTTTTTTTAAAGAAAATATTTCATTGAAACATTTGTAATTTTCACAGTTTAATAAATGCTCGTATGTTCTGGTCATGCCCCAGACTAGGCAGGTACTGGACAGCCTTCTTCGAGGCGATGTCCAAGGTTGTGGAGATGAGGGTGGAGCCATGCCTGAGAGTGGCAGCGTTTGGGGTATCCGAACAGCCAGAACTCTCTATGGGGAGGGGGGCTGACGCACCAGCCTTTGACTCCCTAATCGCCCGCTAAAGAATCCTGCTCAGCTGGTGATCGACAACACCACCCAAAGCTGCGGACTGGTTGTCCGTCAGAATTTCTCCAAATGGAGAAAATCTAACTCGCCATCCGGGGGCGGGAAGAGTGCTTCCACGTGGAGGCCATTCTCCAACCTGTTCCTAGACCTGTTTGTAGTCAACAGTCAATAAGCCAGGGGGAAACCCCATTGACCAGCCGGTGTAATGGAGGACCCCGCCGGCAGGTTGGGGCAGAAATGTGGAGTGGTGGGCCGGAGAATCCAGCTCCTGTATGTTTTCAAGAAGCAGTTAGATACAGCACATAGGGCGAAGGGGATCAAAGGATATGGGGAGGAAAGCAGGATTAGGCTATTGAGCTGGATGGGCAGCCATGATCATAATGATTGGTGGAGCTAAGGACCGAATGGCCTCCACCTGCTCCTTTTTTATATGTTTCTTTGTAAGCTTTTAAATGTGAAACCTTGTGTGTCCATTTCTCAGCTAATAACTAGAATTTTGAATTTCTCTTTGAAAGGTTATTGGTCTCTATGGTGATTGTAACATGAGAGAAGTTGTGGTTGTTCCCTTTGGACCAGGGAATGTTGACAAGAAATGTTATGCAGGCATTCAAAATTGAGAGGTTTTGATAGATTAGATAGGAGAAATTGTTTCCATTGTTGCTGAGGATCAGTAACCAGAGGATACGGACTTAAGATAAATCGGTGGCACAGTGTTGCGCTACTGCCTCACAGCGCCAGGGACCCAGGTTCAATTCTGACCTCGGGTGTCTGTCTGTTTGGAATTTGCACATTTCCCCCCATGTCTGCGTGGGTTTCCTCCGGGTGTTCTGGTTTTCTCACAGTCCAAAGATGTGCAGGTTAGGTGGATTGGTCATGCTACAAATTGACCCATAGTGTCCAAAGATGTGCAGGTTATGTGGGGTTACGGGGATAGGGTGGGGGAGTGGACCTAGCTAGGGTACTCTTTCAGAGGGTCGGTGGAGACTCGATGGGCTGAATGGCCTCCTTCTGCACTGTAGAGATTCAATGGAAATTGATGAAGAACTGAAGAAGGCATGATGATCTGGAATGCGCTTCCCGAAAGAGTTTTGGAAGCAGATTTAATATAACAAAAAGGGGTCTGGATGTTGATTTGAAATGTGGGATAAAAGTTATTAGAAAGAGCAGAGGTGTGAGACTAATTGGATATAAATAATCAACATGTGGGCCAAATGGTCACCTTCTCTGATGTGTAATTCTGTCCTGCCTTTAGGTGGCTAACTCAGCACCAGAGCTGGGACATTCCGGGCAGGATTTTCGGGTTTCCCGGTGGCGGAGTCGGCTTGTCATTGGCTGCCGGCGGGATCCTTCGGTCCCACCAAAGTCAGTGGCCATTTGCGATGCTTGCCAGCTGTGCTACCGGGGAACCCTTGGTGGGGGTGGGGAGAAGGGTTCACCTTCAGTGCAACTGGAAGAATCCACTGCCGGGGGGGGGGGGGGGGTAGACTGGGAAAATCCTAAACACCAAATCAATACTGCTCAGAAATGCCAACATTGACTCCAAGCACAAAACCAAATTCTAAATGCCCCTTGCTTGCCTCCTCAATACCTTTTCATGTTCAAACTTTAAATCTTCCCACTGCCAGCTCCTTATAGACACCCCCAAATCCCGGTAACCCCACTTAACCTGCACATCTTTGGACTGTGGAAGGAAACTGGAGCATCCCTGGAAACCCACGCAGACACGAGGAGAGCGTGCAAACTCCACACAGACAATCACCCGAGGTCGGGATCGAACCTGGGTCTCTGTGAGGCAGCAGTGTTAACCATTGTGCCACTTGTGGGCTGATTGAGGGGAAAAGAAAGAAGTGTTGTCTTTATTTAGCCAGAAATTCTCACTCTGCTGCGATTAGCTTTTTTTAAAAAATGGAAATGCGATTTAAGTATTTGAACTGGAAAAGCTCTGATGAGCCATGAGGCTACAAGTAACATTTTATTTTGGTTTAGATTTGATGTCTTTGTATGGAATTAATTGAAGTGAAAAGATTTAATAATTGAAGAATAGTGTAAAGCAGGTTACTTTGATATCATCCCCGTCACATGGTCACAACCGTGCATCAAGCATGAACTACTTCCTTCATTAACTTCATTAGAATGTCACTAGCAAGGATTGCCACCTCTTGAAAGCCAAACTACTTCAAAGATTCCATCACCTTTTAACATCTTTCTTTAGTTTCTTTAAGGTTTTGCATATTAGCTTTGCTGATTTTTTTTTTTTGATTTTTGCCTTGCTTGTTTTTTGTTTAATGAGAGAAACCAGAATTGAAACAGTGCGTGGTGTTGGAAATGTCTGGCCAATCATGTGTATATATATAAATTTTGGAGGTTGTTTTTCAGCACCAGGTTGACGATCTTGGAAGTGAATTTGGAGCCAGGTCTCCTGGGGGCTATATTTGGGGTGTCGGACCTGCTGGAGCTACAGACGGGTGCGGAGGCAGATGTTTTAGCCTTTGCCTCGCTGACTGCTCGCAGGCGGGTCCTGGTGGGGTGGAAGTCAGCTTTTCTGCCCTGTGCCTCAGTGTGGCTTGGGGGCTTGATGGAGTTTGGGGGCGGGATTCCCCATCCCGCGCGCCCCCGCCAGCAGCAGGCTTCTCGATCCTGCCAGCCGGCCAATGGGATCTCCCATTGTGGGCAGCCCCACGCCGTCGGGGGTGCGCTGTCGTCATAACGGAGAATCCCGACAGCGGAGAGCCTGCTGTATTTGGAGAAGGTTAAGTTTGCTTTGAGTGGGGCGATGGAGGGGTTCCATTAGAGAAGGCGTCTGTTTATTCTACACTTCAAAGAGTTGGTTACATTAGCTGCCACGGGGAGGGGGTGGGGGGTTTCTTTGTGTTATTGGGGAATTGTTTGATGGAGAGGTGTTTATGTTGTGCTTGATGTTTACATTGTTTTGTTTTATGTATAAAATGTTCCCAAATGGGTATAAATGCCATCCCTGAGAATTCTCTCCAATAATTTACCTACTACCGATGTGAGGCTCACCAGCCTGTAGTTTCCAAGATTTCCCTGTAACCTTTTTTAAACAGCGCTACCACATTAGCTATTCTCCAGTCCTCTGGGATTACACCTGTAGTCAAGGAGGATACAAAGATGTCAGTCAAGGCCCCAGCAATTTCCTCCCTTGCTTCCAACAGTATTCTGAGATAAATACCATCCAGCCCAGGAGACCTATCTACCTTAATGTCTTTTAAAATACCCAACATCTCCTCCTTTTTGATGTCAACATAACACAGACTATTGGTATACCCTACCCAAGACTCCTCTTCCACAAAGTCCTTTTCTTTGGTAAACACTGATGCAAAGTATTCATTTAGTACCTTGCCCATTTTCTCTGGCTCAACAGATAGATTCCCCCTACTGTCCTTGAATCCTTTCACTGGCCACCCTCTTGCTTTTTACATATGAATAAAAAGCTTTGCGATTCACCTTAATCCTACTTGCCAAGGACTGTTCATGACCCCTCCTAGCCCTCCTAAATTCCCCTTAAGTACCTCCTACTTTCTGTATACTCTTCAAGTGTTTTGACTGTCCCCATTCTTCTAGACTGTTAAACCTTGGACTTTTCTTATTTGCGTGTCTCTATTGGGTGGCACAGTGGTTAGCGCTGCTGCCTCACAGCACTAGGCACCTGGGTTCAATTCCACCTTGGGTAACCGACTGTGTGGAGTTTGCCCTTTCTCCCGTGTCTGTGGTTTTCCTCCGGGTGCTCTGGTTTCCTCCCACGGTCCAAAGACGTGCGGGTTAGGTGGATTGGCCATGATAAATTGACCCTTGGTGTCCAGGGATGTACAGGTTAGGCTACAGGGACAGAGAGGGGGAGTAGGCCTAGGTAGGGTGCTCTGTCAGAGGGTCGGTGCAGATTTGATGGACCAAAATGGGCCTGCTTCGGCATTGTAGGGATTCTATGGTTGCTCTAGTTTATATCACCTTGGAGCATGCTGGGATGCCCAAAATCCGACTAAGGCACCATTGACATAAATTTGAGTATTCAACATAATTGGACCATTTCTGCTGCGTTCAACATGTTGCTGCCACATTAGAACATACCTCTCAAAACAAAACAGAGATGAACAATACTAGGTAACAATGAAAACTCAAGGAAAATGTGGAGGGTCAGAAAGTAAATATTGAGCAGAGAGAGAGAGAGAGAGAGACACTAGCAGCCAAGTGTGAAGATATGTTACTGAGTCATGTGGTGGTTGACATCTGAGCCAAGGTATAAATAATTTGTCTTGGACGGCTGAGGGTAGCTGTGGATAACTGGAGCCCACTTCAAATGAGAGAACAATAAAAGACAAAACTGATTCTACATTATGAGCAGGTCTGAAGATGAAAATATGCCCAATTTTGATAGAATCTAATGTTGTAAAAGTCTGACATCAAACAAAGGGTTTTGTTTCATTTCCAATCAGGCAACCACTTTGCTCCTTTGTATTTTCATTGAAATTTTACATTTTGTGTTACAAAAATTGCATCAAAATAAAGCAAAACATAAAAGAAAGCTATAGGCACTGTTGTACAACAGGTATAGCACAAAGTAGGAATCATCTCCAGCATGGGAACAAACAAGACCGGATAAATCAGGGACAAAATTCCCAAGATGTTCCTTTTGCGGATACAAGACCTGTCTGGATCCAAACAGGATACAGGCATCAGCACAGACCTATACCTATAGCTTTGATGGAAGGAAAACTACACGGGAACCCAGATTTAAGGGAACGTTACACTGATACACACAATGCAATGAAACACCTCTTCTTCAGGACAAAACGGACAGTCATCTTATACCCGCAAGACCACAAGGAGACCACCAGGCACCTCAAGTCCAAGGAGCCAGAAACAAGAATCCAAGCTACCATCACTGAGTCCCTGATCAAAGGGCAGGGCAAGCCACAGACCACCAGCACTGATCTATCCCCAAGGTGGGTAACTGGGTACAATGGAGCCCAAGGTCAAGAAGGGTATAGCTGAGTCTCAGTCGAAAAAATGGGGAACCGTACTCCAGAGAGGGGGTGGCCATCGGGGCAACCCCCAAAAGAGGATAACGAGGCTACTTTTTTTTAAAAAATAATTTTTATTGGAATTTTTTACAGAAAATATAAAAATATAACAACAAGTATAGCAAAAAGCAGTAATATGCAACTAACAGCCCCATAACACCCACAATTCCCCCCATGCCGTAACATCACATGTATCACACTCCCCCCACCGCCCCCCCCAACAAGAGAACTTAACCATAAATTAAAATTAAATAAATCAAATTTAAATAAAATAAGCAAACATAATCAACGTCCCCCCCCCCCCCCCCCCCCCCCCCCCCAACCCCCCCGGGTTGCTGCTGCTACTGTCCCAGTACCCTATCGTTGAGCCAGAAGGTCGAGGAAAGGTTGCCACCGTTTAAAGAACCCTTGCACCGATCCTCTCAGGGCGAATTTAACCTTCTCAAGCTTAATGAAGCCCGCCATGTCATTGATCCAGGTCTCCACGCTTAGGGGCCTCGCGTCCTTCCACTGTAGCAAAATCCTTCACCGGGCTACTAGGGACGCAAAGGCCAGTACACCGGCCTCTTTCGCCTCCTGCACTCCCGGCTCTACCCCAACCCCAAAGATCGCGGGTCCCCATCCTGGCTTGACCATGGATCCCACCACCCTTGACACCGTCCTCGCCACCCCCTTCCAGAACTCCTCCAATGCCGGGCATGCCCAGAACATATGGGCATGGTTCGCTGGACTCCCCGAGCACCTGACACACCTATCTTCACCCCCAAAGAACCTACTCATCCTCATCCCAGTCATGTGGGCCCTATGCAGCATCTTGAATTGGATGAGGCTAAGCCGCGCACACGAGGAGGAAGAATTTACCCTCTCCAGGGCATCAGCCCATGTCCCGTCTTCGATCTGTTCCCCCAGTTCCCCCTCCCACTTCGTTTTCAGCTCCTCTATTGACGCCTCTTCCACCTCCTGCATAAGCTTGTAGATATCGGATATCTTCCCCTCCCCGACCCAGACCCCCGAGAGCACCCTGTCACTCACCCCCCTCGCGGGGAGTGCAGGGAATCCCTCCACCTGCCGTCTAGCAAATGCCTTTACCTGCAGATATCTAAACATGTTTCCCGGCGGGAGCCCAAATTTCTCCTCCAACCCCCCCAGGCTCGCAAACCTTCCGTCGATAAACAGGTCCCTCAGCTGTCTAATGCCCGCTCTATACCATCCCCGAAATCCCCCATCCATGTTCCCCGGGACGAACCTATGGTTCCCCCTTAACGGAGCATCCATGGAGCACCCTACTTCTCCCCTATGTCGCTTCCACTGCCCCCAAATCTTGAGGGTAGCCGCCACCACCGGACTCGTGGTATACCTCGTGGGAGGGAGCGGCCACGGTGCCGTTACCAGGGCCCCCAGGCTTGTATCCCCGATAACGAGGCTACTTAAGACACAGCCCAAAATGTTACTAGCTAACCACAGAGTTGAAGAAGAGACAAAACGGGATAATTATTGGGCACAACACTAGGTCCATCCCAAAATCATCACCTACCCGGATGTGGATCCAAACACACCAGACTCTCCCAAGAAGGAGTACCCCCATTTGTGGAGCAACGGGATAATGACCATGGTGCCAAGCATCACCACAAAATAAACTTTGGAGAGCTTGGCCCCAAGGACTTCCACAGCCCATCAACCCTTGCGCTGCTCCAAGGTTGCATACCTACAGGACAAAGCACTTCTCCCACCATCACAAAAGAAAGGACAGAGAACCTGGCCTCGGCCAAGGGGGAGCCCCAGGCTGAGGGAGAAAAACTGTCAAGCGCCTACTTCATGGTACGCTGGGAGGAGGAGGCGGTGGTCCTCCGCCCCATGCCCGGGCACTCAAGGACCCGGACCACCCACCATGCCAGGACAGAGTCAAGACCAACACCCCGTACTGAAATGGGAGAATTGAAGAAAACCCTCCGGGAGAAGACACTCAAAAACAGTCACAAAAACTGCCACCCTGCAAAGGTTACATTTGACCAACCTCATTCTCAATATAGCTCTGACAGTAATGAAGACCGTCAAAGCGGGTGACCCATATTTGGAGAAAAGACTGACTCAACCCAAGAGAAGAGTCAAGCAAATTCCCGTCCTCAAGAGGATAACAGTCCGCTTGGGCCCCCAAAAATGGAAGAGGCGCCAAGACAAAATTTAAAGAAGGGAGATGAAAATAAACCTGAAACAGATTGGGTGCAATTCAGCCAAAGAATTTCTTGGGCTAGTTTGGAAGGGAATTTCCCACCAGTGGTTTGGGTGAGATTCACACCGGTATTCACCCACACTTAGTCGCTTTCTTTGGGCCTTATGGAGTTTCTCCCCAGCCTGGCCCACACTTAGAAATTTCTTCAGCAGCGAGACTGGCTTCTCAGAGATTGGGGCGCCATTTTGAAAGGTTGATCGATCTCAAAGCGAGCCCGAGGGTCTTCCATGCACCTCTTCCACAAGCAATGCCACCTCCTCAGACATGGGCATTACAACCCCCCCCTCCGCCATTCCCAGGGAGATCACTCTGCTATGGGGTCATTGAGGGCCCCTCTTTTCGGGCCCCCCTTAGACCCTGATCCTTGGCAGTGCCAGGCTGGCATCCAGGCACATGCCAGCCTGCCAACTGGGCAGTGCCCATGGCAGTGCCAACTGAGCATTCTAGCCTGGCAGTGTTACATTGCCTCGACTTCTGCATTGGCGCATGTAGAAAGTAGAAATCAAGGAAAGGCAAGATCAGAATCTATGAGTACTCATCAGGGTCTATCAAGGATTCCAATAATCAAAGCACGTGGCACCATTACTTCCACCATAGCGTCTCACCAAAGCCCAGGTGATCAACAACCTAGGCTTCAGTCGGGAGAGGGATGACTTAGCTGGTTCGGCCACCTCCAACCCCCCTTGACTGACACCAGGAATGGGACAGCACAGCAAAAATGGTCGGACACCCAACCCCAAGCCTCAAAGACAAGATTAAATGTACTCCATCGAATTTCAGTTGCCCAACCTCCAGATGGAGATTCCCGACACATGGCACTTAAATGTCAAACTCAACTGGGACCTTCTCCACCACCTCAGGACTCAGCCGAACAAGGCAGGCACCCGGCCCATCGAGGGTGGGGGGGGGGGGGGGGGGGGGGGCTTTCAACGGCCCCCGACCAGCGGGGTGGCGATCCCGCGGGCGCCTGAGAATTGGCGCCGGAGAATCGGTGGGCCGGCGTCGGAGAGGCACGGCGTGATTCTCGCGCCCCCACTCCAGCGATTTACCGACCCGGCGCGGGGTCGGAGAATCCCGGCTCAGGTTTGGCAGCACTCCCCTCCTGTTCTCACCCTCACTCTCACTCACTCACTCCCCGGACTCTGTGAGGATGAACGATAGGCCACACAACAAGAATTCCGACTGTGCCGAAAGGGCCCCCACCAGGGACAGTGTTCTGTCCCTTGCAAGAATTTCCTCGTGTGCCTCCATAAAAACATCCTGTCACTCTTGAAATTGGGCCTTGGTTACCTGCAGCTCCGAACCCAGGGTTTTCAGACAGAACACATCTTCGTTCACAGCCATCATCTGGCGATGCACACCGCACCCTCAGGGTGGGGAACCGCCCGGAAGCAACTGTGCCACTAATGGCAGGGCCCCAACCCAACTCCTCCCAGCCGCCACACCAGAAAAGATTTCAGCATTCTCTCTCCGCTCTGTCATGTCGAAACACTGGCTAACAATTCTCGGAGTACATTACGTACAGTAAGAAAAGACCAAAAAGAAATGTGCAGAAAGATGAAAAGACGGATTAAAAGATGAGAAGAGCCAGAGCTCGCAAAAACGCAGTCGCTCCTGCGCTCACAACACATGATTCCCCCACCCCCACCACCAATTCTTCCTTTTAATTAAAAGGAGCCAACCCCATGTAGAGAGAAGTCTGAATCAGGAAGACCCAAACACCCTGTCCTAAACGTGAATAAAATCAAGATAAGAAATGCAGCCTGTGTGTAAAACTGCATCTATCACTATGCTTTGTAGTGGGTCGCCTTGTCCAAATGTTTATGTTCGAGTCTGTGTAGTGCCATCTTGCTGCAGTATTATATTATCACCACTAGAGGCCCTAAGTGGACTACATGAAGAGTAACCTGTTGTTACACGAAGAGTAATCTTCAAACCAGTAGCTGTGTTTACCACAGTACAATGCAATTGACCACGCAGATTATATGACTTCTCTTCCCTTTAATATTTGTAGGATGGATCAGTAGTTCACCTAGCGCAATGCCGATTTAAAACTGAGCAGGAAGGGACGGAAGAGCGTCACAATAGACTCTGTTTCTCGCTCCACAGATGCTGCCAGACCTGCTGAGGTTTTCCAGCCTTTTCTATTGTTTCTGTTTTCCAATACCCACCGTATTTAGTTTTTATATTAAATTCAGTTTCTTGTGTAATAGCGAGAGCGAGTAGATCAGCAATCCAGAAGGAGGGAGGGAGGGGGGAAATGTTCAGCCAGGATTTTTGCTTCTGTCTGTCAGTCAGCGATCCCCACTGTACGGATTTGGTTCTTGGGTGGGGATGGGGTCAGACTTACCTGTGGCTGCTTAGCATTGTGTGGACTGGCCGAATTCTCAGTACAGCCAGAGGCAGAGGTGACAGTGTGGTATCTGCTGACAGTGTGGTAGGTGCTGTAATCTATGATATGGAGCAAATTCCCACATTTGGGAGAAGATGGATCAGGGGAGAAAATTGGGAAGGAAAATGCTCAGTATGATACCGGGTCACGCAAACCAGGAAGATCCTAAGTCTCGAAAGATGTGCTGTTAGCTAACTTGGACGTTCTGAATTGTTCCTTCTTGTCCCCGACCAGGCGCCGGAATGTGGCGATTCGTGGCTTTTCACAGTAACTTCACTGCAGTGGTAGTGTGAGCCTACTTGTGACAATAAAGATTATTATTATTATATTTTGCTATTGGTTTACTAACTTGGGGCACAATAGTTTATCTCAGCGGAATTCATTTCTTTGTGATTGATTTTAATTTGTGAGCTTCCCTGGCTGTGCATTGGCCATTAAAACAGAAACAAAATAGATTTAAGTTTATCTCTAGCTCTAAGGTCATTGCTCCATAAAGCTTTGCATAAATTTTGAGGAGCAATCAAATGCCCAGAAATTTACTTCAAGATGATATTCGGGAGCTGCAAACAAGAAGACGTAGGGCTGTAAACAAAATGATTAGATTTTAATATCTAATCCATTCTCAACAAGCCAGTGACAATGTTGATACAAATGGGGATTCCTGTTAATGCATTGTCCTACTTGTCACTGCTGTTGGGTCAAAAATCTACAAAGCCTGTCTCTGAGTGTGAAGATTATTGTCCCTCGGCTCAGCAGCTTTGTACCAAAACCTCTCAATCCTGGGGTCAATATAGTCCCGGGTCGTGCAGGCCAATGGGCTTGATTAAGTGTGCGAGTGGAGCGATCTGGTTCTGCTCTCAAACTTTGAAAAATCACGACCAAAACAACACCTGGAAAGTCGTGCCCAAGCAAACTTCACGTGACAATGTCTGGGATAGATGAGTTTCTGCAACTAAACTTCAATTCTCTGCCTGAGTTCTGAAAGCTCTCGCTCTCTCCAGCAGTGTTTCCTTTTAGACATCACTTCTTCTGCCCATTGGCTTCTCTTTAAGGCAGTCTCATCATCTGCACCATCTGCTGTGTACATCCATGTTTGAATGCAGGGTAAAAAAAGATATGTTTAGAGTGAGCACGCATTAAGCTATGAGAATGCAGTGACTTTTCTGTTGGTATCCCCATACAATTCTTTTTATTGAAATCCTTTGTTCCAGTGGGTTAATCTTATGACATTTTACCTATGAGTTGCACTGTTGCAATGCCATCTGTGTTCTTAAAAAAAAAATGTAATTACTGTCCATGATTAAACGTTTCTTCTTGTATCTGCAGCATATTTTGCCAAGCAAGTGGGAAATGCCAGAATGAAATATAAAATTGTCCCACCATCAGTTACGGGATCAGCTGATTTTGAACGAATCTTTCGTGCACAGTAAGTTTATGTAAACCTTTTATAGTGGATATTAATATTGAAGAATTGATTAAAGATGCCATTCTTCCTCACTGCACTAACACATTGCTACTTTATTCAGTTTGCAGTATGTTCTCTATAAAGCAAGATTATTGTAGATAAGATACCCCACTGTGCTGTAAGGAAAGAACAGATGTCTGGTCAAGGACAGATCAACTCGGAGGGCTGCTCAACATCCTATTGGGAGGTGGGCAGGGGTGTGTGCATCAGGCTGGTTAAAGGGAAGGACATAGAGGACATGATAGGATCAGGGTTCCCTTTTGCAGCAACCCAAAGGTCCTCACATAGGATGAGCGCATGTCGGCCCCTTTAAGTTACCACACATGCACGGCCATACAAAATGATTTAAAGGCCCTGCAGACTTTAAAAGGACAGCAGAAGGTAAGAGGGGACATTGGATACGATATTGCAGCTTTGTTTAATGACGTTTCGGTGGATGGGAGTGCAGCCACGACAGCGTTGGAATACTTGAGTCTGGAATGGATAAAGGCATAGAAGAAGGTTTCAGTGACAAATGGACTGATGTAGGAAGTGAATGAGGAAGTGAGTTGTACAGGTCCCCTCCAGTGTATTTGAAGACCTGGGGCGGGGGGGGGAATGCTCTTAAAATAAAGTGGGCGGCCAGCTCACCGCCTCTCGCCCATCACTGACCTGCCCCACATATTACCGGAGGATAGATAAGACATCAGACAGCCGGCCCACCCTTAGGCCTATTGATGCCCATAAATGGACAATTAATTGTCATTCAAGGGCCTCAATGCACCTTTGCTACAATGTTACAGTCTGCAGGGGAAGGCAGAAGCAAAACAGACAACCCAGCAGTTTTCACTGCACGGCGTAGATTGCCGGGCAGGAATGAGTGCACCTCCTTTGGGAGGGGGTCCTCTGTGCCCTTTGGGCCTCTGTAATCTAAGCCCCCTCCTTCCCTCCCTCAGTTAAGCCTCCCAGCAGTGGCCTCCCAAAATCCCTGCATTTACCTGAAGTCTGTGCGACATCTTCACTGAATTGCGAGGACTGGTTGTAGTCCCAGCAATGGCTACAATAGTCTGCTGCTGTTGGGACTACAGAGTTGTTGGCCAACCGTATTGGCTGGCTGTATTCTAGGGCAGGACCTTCTGCCTCTGATTGGTGGAAATCCTAGTCTGTACGGCACAAATTAAGACTGTCCGCAGTGTGTTTTCACTGTGTTGCTAATTGTGTTTGTACTTAATGTGCTCTGTTTAATCACTTTGCTCTAGGCTCGCCAGGTATCTTTACGATACCACCACGAAGTTCAAGTTCAAATCAATAACTCAATACACCAGTTAGTAAGTTTCAAATCGAAACACATTTATTATATACACAGTCAATTGCTACTCATGCATAAAACACTACTTACTAGACTATCTCTAACACTAAAAGGCCAATACTTAGCTTTGGAAAGGCCCACCAGGTCAGGGAACAATGGCCTTTCGTTCGATTCTGAGGCTGCAGGCTTCAAGCTGGTATGGACTAGTAGCTAGGAGCGCCTATCTCGTAGCGTGCGTTGACTGGAGACTTACTTGGTTGGTGCAGCTGCTAGGCAGGTCTCTCGTTATTGAGAGTCACGGTCAAGAGTTGTTTTGAGCTGCTGAGAGATCCTGCCAAGAAGACCTACCAAGAAGGACAAACTGAACTTGGGGACTCTATTTTATAGTCCCCAGGGGCTTCGCGCCCTTTTGGGCTGACCCCGGACTTGGTTCTAAGTGAGTGGACTAAGTTCCAATCACTTGGATCGATTTCTCCAATACTGGAGCTGTTCCCTGATCGTGGGCGGTTCCTGTGTGTCCGTTGGCCTTCCTTTGTCCTGGCTCCCGCTGGATCCGGGGAGTCTGGTTTAGACTTGATTACTCTTAATGTTTCCAATTGTTCCCGGGGATCGCTCATTAATATGCAGATAGTTGCTGGTTTCGTTCTGTCTGGGTTTCTGCAAGTCCTAATACACAGGAAACCTTGTACCTGCTTGTTTCCCTGTGCCTGACTGAATTTCCCTGCATTCTTATCGGGCATCCATTTTGGAGTCGGGAAGTGGCCAACCCAGGTAGCTACACTCCCTCCTTGTGATCCCTAACGCGAAGCGTGAAGGATCACATTACTGCGTTATCGTCATTCCCTTACCCAGCGAGCACTCCTCCGTGGCCTCTACACTGACCATAACTATGAAAGGGAGTACCACGTTATAAACCTATCACACCAATTTGGGGTGTTGTTACTCGTCACTGGGCTTTGGGTGCTATGGGGGAGTGAATCATTTACGGCCGGGGGGGGTTGGGGTGAGGGGGTTCGCGTTCGCACGCAACCAAATACATCTGATCGCTATAGCGACAAAGATGGAGGACGTCTTCATCTTTCTCTTCTTTCTTCTCTTTTCCTTCTCTTCCTGGAGCTTCTGGAATTCTGTGGATGCAAGCATAGTTTCTGTTACTATCTTGTTTGATATCTTGTACGTTAGCATGTCTATCCTTGAGTGCCAATTTCCTTTTATAATTGGTCACCATCTGTGACTCCCTCATTTAAAAAAAAACTAATTTCAGGACAAGACACACTTAAAAATACTGAAACAGTGCGAGCCGTCTCGCAAGCTGTGCGATTTACCATCCAAATGTTTGAGGATGTAAATAGCAGGAGGGGTGGCAACCGAAGGGGCACCTGAAAACAAAACAAATCTTTTGAACCAAAAGAGCCGAAATGAGGTGCGTATGGGCCACGACGGGTAAGAGTTGGATGGAATCCCCGGGTAGGACGGGCTGTGCTCTACCCGAGCTTGGCTTGTCAGAGGGGGGGTCCTCAGACAGGGCGGGAACCACTGCCGTTTCTCCACTACCTGAGTAACCGACATGAACAGGCAAGAATGTAGTCATCGTGGGGATTGCAGTAATGGTTCTACCGTCGAACCAGAAGAGCAGTTATGAACAGGGATCGGGCAAGCTCTCAGTGGTTTCAGCTGATAAGCACGCCGGCAAGTTCTCATAGGTTTCTGCGGACAAATGTGGCGCGGGGCCGTAGAAGCTGCTTGAATCGAAACAAAGAACATTACACAAACACAAACAAACAAACATGCAACGAATATCATGCAGGTTCCGTCAGAAAGGACACCGTTTCTCTCTCAAGCGGTTCCTTTTTAAATCATCATCTGTACACCTCGGTTATCTGTTGCGAACAGGGTCGCAAAGGGGTTCTCGTTTTGGGAGTCAGACTCAAAGTCATCATCTTCTCCCGGATGCCATACTCTTGAATGGAGAAGGGTTGCCAAAGCTGCACGGTGTGGCTTGGGGTCCAGCTCGTCGTTTCGGACAAGCGTGTACGAATTGTCACGGTGCCAAACAGTCGTGTCTAGTTCTGTGGGAATGGAGTCGGGGTCGTCATCGTAGGGCGGTCGTCTTTGGGGAGGGTTGTTAAGGAATGTGATCAGGAAGGGATCACTCGAGCTGTGGTCAGAGTCGCTGGGAGTGGGGCCTGATGCATGGGGGTAGTAGCGAGGAGTGCTGTGGCTATCGTCTGAGTCACAGTCTCTGTCTCTGCTGCTGCTGCTTGTGGGCGTTCCGGGGCAGAGTCTAGAGTTAGGGGGCGGAGTCGAGGTCGAGTCTGTGGATGGGTCGGTCGTGCTGGGGGAGGGTAGGAATTCGTTTCCTGTGGGCGGGGTGTAGTGTTCTGCTGCGTCGAGCATGACGTGGTGTGCGTGGTTAGACTGCGAGCCATATGCCTTGAGCTGGTTAATATGAAACCACGCAATCTTCCCGTTGGGGTACTTAATCTTATAAACGGAGGGGCTAGCTTTGTCCACAATGGAGTACGGACCTGAATACTTGGGTGACCGGAATGTGCTGGGGTTGTAAATGGAGAGCATGACCTGCTGTCCGACATCAAACTCAGTCGCATGCACTGTCTTGTCGAAACAGGCCTTGCTCTTTTTACTTTCTGGTGCCCAATTTTACTGCGGCTGCTAGCTGAGCTGTTTTAATATTCTCTACCAATTGTTTCACTGCATTCTCGTGCGTGAGGGCCGTCATTTCGGGGCTGGTCAAGTCAAGTCCGAATAAAAATTTTGTGCCTTTTCATGGGGCATCCGGTCATGAGAGTGGGTGGGGTGTAACCTGTGGAAGTGGAAACAGTGTTACGCAAAAACATTAGTGCAAAAGGGAGGACTGAATCCCAAGTGGTGTTGTTTTATCGGACCATTTTCCTGAGAGTTGCTTTTAGGGTTCGATTCATTCTTTCCACGATACCACTTGACTGGGGGTGGTATGCGATGCGGAATTTTTGGGTGATGCCAAATATCGTGAGGACGTTCTTCATTACACGTTCCGTAAAATGGGAACCTTGGTCGGATTCAATGCTGTGGGGGAGTCCCCATCTCGTAAAGATGTGGTGGGTTAAAATCTTAGCTGTGGTCTTTGCCGTGTTTGTCCTGGATGGGAATGCTTTTACCCATTTCGTAAACGTGTCTATAACAACTAACACATACTTGTATCCATTCCTGCAAGGGGGCAAGGGTCCTATAAAATCAATCTGGAGGTTAGTCCAGGGGCCATTAATGGGGCGGGTGTGGCTGAGTTGAGCTTTTTTCGCGTACCTGTCCGGGTTGTTTTGGGCACTGATAAGGCAATTCTCAATATAGTGTGCGATGTCTTCCTTTAAATTTGGCCACCAACAGAGCTGCCTGTGGTGGGCTGTAGTGGGATCAATTCCCTGATGCCCATGACTATCATGGAACAAACAAATAAGCTGATTCCTGTCCTGTTCAGGAACCACATAAAGAGTGTATTTTAGGATCACACCGTCATGTGGGGTCAGCGCATTTTTAAACTTATCGTACGGGGCTGGGAAGTTTCCTTTTAAAATCTCCCTGAGATTTCCATCTTGCTTCTGGGCCTGCACTAAATCTTCGATATTGGTCTGTGAGACCTGAACTGCGTTTACTGGGGCGCTTTCGGGGGGGTTCCAAAAATAACCATGCCTGGAACCTGCTTTAGCCAGTGCGTCAGCTTTTACATTTCCAGGTGGGGAGGAACGGTGGTGACTTCGAACTTTTATAATTCCAAATGTCCTGTCCTTTGCTTTGTCTAAAATGTGGCGGAGTAACGGGGCTGAAGGGAGGGGTTTCTCGTCTGCGGAAACAAATCCTCGTGCTTTCCACAGGGGTAGGAATTCTGTAAGGCTGTTGCAGACATAGAGGCTGTCCGAGTATATGTCTGCTGGGCTGGGGAACAAATCTGGGTGATCTACGATGTATGCAATGGCCGCTAGTTCTGCTGCTTGCGAGCCTAAGTGTCCTGGTAGCTTTAATGAAATTTCCTCTAGGGCGCGTCCCTGCGCGTCGTCTACATAAATGCCGCATCCTGTAATGCGTTTCCCGTCTAATATAGTGGAAGAACCATCCACATATATTCTCAAGGGTGCGCACGTGTCTGTGTGCTGGGGGCTCTGGGGTGAACTTCCTATCTTTTGGGGGGGTGTTTTCGCGATAAAGGGGCCTGTGTTGCGGTGCGGTGAGATGATTTCACATTCATGGGGGGTGCCTGGGTACTATAGGTTGTCGGCTAGGAAAGTGTGGGTCTTGGTCCTTTTAACAGTGATGTCCCGTCTCCGCAAAAGAAGGGTCCATCTGGCTGCTCTGATCTGGCTGACTGTGCCATCCTTAAGTCGTCCGTCTAGTAAAAGTTGGGTGGGGGTGTGTTCCGTGAGGATTGTAATGGGGTTTAGTCCGGTGATATATGAAAAGTATTGAACTGCCCAGAAAACTGTGAGCAGGTGCCTTTCACAGGCCGAAAATCCCTGCTCCACAGGATCTAAAACTCTAGAGGCATAAGCCACAGGTCTTAACTGCTCGTGCCGTTCCTGGAGGAGCACGGCCGAAAGGGTGCGATCTGTGCTAGCTACCTCTATAGCGTAAGAGGAGAGTGGGTCTGGAACCTGTAGTGCGGGGGCTGCAATAAGGGATCTTTTCAAAGCATCCACAGCATCCGTATGCTGCGGAAGCCATTCCCAAGGGGCTCCTTTCTTTAGGAGGTCTGAGAGGGGTGCTGTTTTGGTGGCGAAATCGTCTGTGGTTTCGGCAGTAGCCAACCAGTCCTAAAATCGACTGGAGGGCTGATACATTCTGGGGAAGGGGCAATTTGACAATCGAGTCAATCCATTTGTGCTCAATCTCGCGTTTACCGTGCGTGATAATCGTTCCCAAATATACCACTTTGTCTTCCAAAATTTGGGCCTTCTTGGGATTCACTTTACATCCAATTTGCTATAGGAGTTCTAGGAGTTCTGACAGAAGCGCGACGTGCTCTGCCTTGGTGTCTGTCTGCAGTAATAGGTTGTCTACATACTGGACCAGACATTCGGGGCGAGAAAATTTAGCTAAACCATTTGCCAGCTGTCGGTGGAAAATGGAGGGCGAGTTGTGGGAGGCATGTCCACGTATATTGCTGACCTTTAAATGTGAAGGCAAATTTGTACTGGCACGCTTTTGCCAATGGAATGGACCAGAATCCGTTACTGATGTCCAAAACCACAAAACCAAAACCACTCAACAGAGTTGAGTCCCTGTTTGAGCATGGTCTCGGGACTTGTGGCTACCATGGGGGCTGCTGCGGCGGTGACTTTGTTGAGTTCCCGGTAATCAATGGTCAGTCGCCATGATCCATCGGGTTTTCTCACTGGCCAAATCGGGGCATTATTAGTAGAGGCTACTGATCTTCGTACGCCCTGTTCTAATAAACTATCAATTACTTTTGAGATTTCTCCCTCTGCCTCTTGGGGAAATCCATATTGCTTTTGGGGTCTAGGGTCAGGTCCTGTAATCTGAACCGAACCAGCCATCCTGCCACAGTCATGTTTATGACTTGCAAATGCTGTCCTGTTCTTCTGCAGATCTGCCCTAACCTGTTTGTCTGTGCTAATCGTGGTCGGGTCAAACCAGAAATCACCGACTGCGCTAATCTTATTAGCATACTCACCTACTGTGAGCGTTGCGGGGTCTCTTGCTGACTTTGCCATTTTCCAGACACATTGATTTACTGGATCAAATGACAGGTCGTGGGAATTCATGAAATCGATGCCCAAAATGTGTTCTGCTATGTGTGGCAGATCGACTAAAACTATGGGGTGTTTTGTTGTAATGTTGCCAATTTGAATGGATACAGGGGCTGTGATGTGTCCCTGCTGTGAGTGGCCTGTGAAGCCGCTGAGGGTGATGGTGTCTGTAGTGGTCCACGTGTCTTTTTGGAACATGATGGAGGAATTAATTGTGGTGCGGGACCCTCCTGTGTCCCAGAGAAATTCAATGGGCTGTCCCCGTATTTTCGCTGCAACGACCGGTCGGCCGGACCTATCCCAAAGGGTGTCGCAGACCCAAGTTGGGGAGCCCAAACACCGTCAGTCTGTTCTGTTCATGTCTATCTGGTCTGAACGGGCACTTACACTATGAATAGGCTTTGCCCTATTCCTATTTAGAGTACCTGTCTACCAGTGGCGTGCAGAGGTCTGGTGATGCACGGGGCAAATCTTGATTGTATGCCCCAAAGCCCCACGTAAATATTTCATTAAATATCACCAAAAAACCTATAGAAAACGTAGTTGCACCTGTTCTAGAGCTATTCACTGACCTCTTTATCTTTAGAACATAGAACGATACAGCGCAGTACAGGCCCTTCGGCCCTCGATGTTGCACCGACATGGAAAAAAACTAAAGCCATCTAACCTACACTATGCCCTTATCATCCATATGCTTATCCAATAAACTTTTAAATGCCCTCAATGTTGGTGAGTTCACTACTGTTGCAGGTAGGGCATTCCACGGCCTCACCACTCTTTGCGTAAAAAACCCACCTCTGACCTCTGTCCTATATCTATTACCCCTCAATTTAAGGCTATGTCCCCTCGTGCTAGCCACCTCCATCCGCGGGAGAAGGCTCTTGCTGTCCACCCTATCTAACCCTCTGATCATTTTGTATGCCTCTATTAAGTCACCTCTTAACCTTCTTCTCTCTAATGAAAACAACCTCAAGTCCATCAGCCTTTCCTCATAAGATTTTCCCTCCATACCAGGCAACATCCTGGTAAATTTCCTCTGCACCCGTTCCAAAGCTTCCACGTCCTTCCTATAATGAGGTGACCAGAACTGTGCGCAATACTCCAAATACGGCCGTACTAGAGTTTTGTACAACTGCAACATGACCTCATGGCTCCGGAACTCAATCCCTCTACCAATAAAGGCCAACACACCATAGGCCTTCTTCACAACCTTATCAACCTGGGTGGCAACTTTCAGGGATCTATGTACATGGACACCGAGATCCCTCTGCTCATCCACACTACCAAGAATTTTACCATTAGCCAAATATTCCGCATTCCTGTTATTCTTTCCAAAGTGAATCACCTCACACTTCTCCACATTAAACTCCATTTTCCACCTCTCAGCCCAGCTCTGCAGCTTATCTATGTCCCTCTGTAACCTGCAACATCCTTCCGCACTGTCTACAACTCCACCGACTTTAGTGTCGTCTGCAAATTTACTCACCCATCCTTCTGCGCCCTCCTCTAGGTCATTTATAAAAATGACATTCAGCAACGGCCCCAGAACAAATCCTTGTGGTACGCCACTCGTAACTGAACTCCATTCTGAACATTTCCCATCAACTACCACTCTCTGTCTTCTTTCAACTAGCCAATTTCTGATCCACATCTCTAAATCACCCTCAATCCCCAGCCTCCGTATTTTCTGCAATAGCCGACCGTGGGGAACCTTATCAAACGCTTTACTGAAATCCATATACACCACATCAACTGCTCGACCCTCGTCTACCTGTTCAGTCACCTTCTCAAAGAACTCGATAAGGTTTGTGAGGCATGACCTACCCTTCACAAAACCATGCTCACTATCCCTAATCATATTATTCCTATCTAGATGATTATAAATTGTATCTTTTATAATCCTCTCCAAGACTTTACCCACCACAGACGTTAGGCTCACCGGCCTATAGTTACCGGGGTTATCTCTACTCCCCTTCTTGAACAAAGGGACCACATTTGCTATCCTCCAGTCCTCTGGCACTATTCCTGTAGCCAATGATGACCTAAAAATCAAAGCCAAAGGCTCAGCAATCTCTTCGCTGGCTTCCCAGAGAATCCTAGGATAAATCCCATCAGGCCCCGGGGACTTATCTATTTTCACCTTGTCCAGAATTGCCAACACTTCTTCCCTACGCACCTCAATGCCATCTATTCAGCCTGGGTCTCAGCATTCTCCTCCACAATATTATCTTTTTCCTGAGTGAATACTGACGAAAAGTATTCATTTAGTATCTCGCTTATCTCCTCAGCCTCCACACACAACTTCCCACCACTGTCCTTGACTGGCCCTACTCTTACCCTAGTCATTCTTTTATTCCTGACATACCTATAGAAAGCTTTTGGGTTTTCCTTGATCCTACCTGCCAAAGACTTCTCATGTCCCCTCCTTGCTCGTCTTAGCTCTCTCTTTAGATCCTTCCTCGCTTCCTTGTAACTATCAAGCGCCCCAACTGAAACTTCACGCCTCATCTTCACATAGGCCTCCTTCTTCCTCTTAACAAGAGATTCCACTTATTTGGTAAACCACGGTTCCCTCGCTCGACCCCTTCCTCCCTGCCTGACTGGTACGTACTTATCAAGAACATGCAATAGCTGTTCCTTGAACAAGCTCCACATATCCAGTGTGCCCAACCCTTGCAGCCTACTTCTCCAACCTACACATCCTCAAGTCCTGTCTAATGGCATCATAATTGCCCTTCCCCCAGCTATAACTCTTGCCCTGCGGGGTATACTTATCCCTTTCCATCACTAACGTAAAGGTCACCGAATTGTGGTCACTGTTTCCAAAGTGCTCACCTACCTCCAGATCTAACACCTGGCCTGGTTCATTACCCAAAACCAAATCCAATGTGGCCTCGCCTCTTGTTGGCCTGTCAGCATATTGTGTCAGGAAACCCTCCTGCACACATTGTACAAAGAACGATCCATCTAATGTACTCGAACTATATTTTTCCAGTCAATATTTGGAAAGTTAAAGTCTCCCATAACAACTACCCTGTTACTTTCGCTCTTTTCCAGAATCATCTTCGCCATCCTTTCCTCTACATCCCTAGAACTATTAGGTGGCCTATAGAAAACTCCCAACAGGGTGACCTCTCCTTTCCTGTTTCTAACCTCAGCCCATATTACCTCGGAAGAAGAGTCCCCATCTAGCATCCTTTCTGCCACTGTAATACTGTCCTTGACAAGCAGCGCCACACCTCCCCCTCTTTTGCCCCCTTCTCTGACCTTACTAAAACACCTAAACCCCGGAACCTGCAACAACCATTCCTGTCCCTGCTCTATCCATGTCTCTGAAATGGCCACAACATCGAAGTCCCAGGTACCAACCCATGCTGCCAGTTCGCCTACCTTATTTCGTATACTCCTGGCATTGAAGTAGACACACTTCAAACCACCTACCTGAACACTGGCACCCTCCTGCGAAGTCAAATCTGTGCTCCTGACCTCTATACTCTCAATCTCCCGTACCCCAAAACTACAATCCAGGTTCCCATGCCCCTGCTGAATTAGTTTAAACCCCCCCAAAGAGCACTAACAAATCTCCCCCCCAGGATATTGGTGCCCCTCAGGTTCAGATGTAGACCATCCTGTCTATAGAGGTCCCACCTTCCCTAGAAAGAGCCCCAGTTATCCAGAAATCTGAATCCCTCCCGCCTGCATCATCCCTGTAGCCACGTGTTTAATTGCTCTCTCTCTCCCTATTCCTCATCTCACTATCACGTGGCACGGGCAACAACCCAGAGATAACAACTCTGTTTGTTCTCGCTCTGAGCTTCCATCCTAGCTCCCTAAAGGCCTGCCTGACATCCTTCTCCCCTTTCCTACCTATGTCGTTAGTGCCAATGTGGACTACGACTTGGGGCTGCTCCCCCTCCCCCTTAAGGACCCGGAAAACACGATCCGAGACATCACGTACCCTTGCACCTGGGAGGCAACATACCAAACGTGAGTCTCTCTCGCTCCCACAAAATCTCCTATCTGTGCCCCTGACTATTGAGTCCCCAATTACTAATGTTCTACTCCTTTCCCCCCTTCCCTTCTGAGCAACAGGGACAGACTCCGTGCCAGAGGCCCGTACCCCATGGCTTACCCCTGGTAAGTCCCCCCCCACAAGTATCCAAAACGGTATACTTGTTACTCAGGGGAACGACCGCAGGGGGTCCCTGCACTGACTGCTTCTTCCCAGTCCCTCTTACAGTTACCCATCTATCTCCAGTCTTTGGTGTAACTACTTCCCTGAAGCTCCTATCTATGACCCCCTCTGCCTCCCGAATGATCCGAAGTTCATCCAGCTCAAGCTCCAGGTCCCTAACACGGTTTTTGAGGAGCTGGAGTTGGGTGCACTTCCCACAGATGAAATCAGCAGGGACACTGATGGCGTCCCTCACCTCAAACATTCTGCAGGAGGAGCATTGTACTGCCTTCCCTGACATCACCTCTAGATTTAAAAAAAAAACAAGAAGAAGAAAAAGAAACGAAGAGCTTACCTGATATTCCCTCAAACCCTGCTCCCGGTGAAAGGTAAGCAAATTTAAAGGCACTCACTCACCTTCACGACAGGCCCCAAGCTGCCTCTAGGTCATCTCTAAGGTATAGGATGGCTGCCTGAGGTTAAATTGCGCTGTAAGAGTTAGTCAATTTCCCCTTAGCGCTGGGATTCTAGGGATATTGTTCTCTTCTTCAGTCATTTTGCTTTGCAGCAATGGGTGAGATGTTATGTCTCGAAAGTTGTGCCTCCCTCCTCTGCAACCCCCATGGAGAAGGATAAGAGCAGCAACGTCATGGAAATACTGTTATGACCCTTGTGGAAACAAACTACAAACAACGCAACTAAGACCAATATACAAGACTTCACTTTTATATTAGCAATCACACCAAAATCAACGTAAATTAAACATGAATTAACAGGAAAATTGCAATAATATGACCGATAAATTACACATAGCAGATACAAAGACATATCTCTCACATTTCTCAGTCAGCCCATTCAGCACGTATCGCATTCATTTCAGCCACAATATCCTTCAAAACGTTGAACTTCTTCAAATCAAATTCCATCTTCATTTCTCTAAAGCTTTAGCACCAAGTCTCATCAAACACCGGCATTACTTCACCCAATTTCCACAAATATAATTTTCACAGTCGACACATTTCCAGGTCCCTTCTTCTTCACAAAACCCTGGTCATGTGGGGCCTGTTTTTGCACTATGCCAGTGCATAAAGGGTCCCCAAATCCAGATATAAAACTCGGTTCAAGATCCGAGCTCCAGCAGCTTGCAGTCAAGTAGAACATAGAACATAGACCAGTACAGCACAGAACAGGCCCTTCAGCCCTCGATGTTGTGCCGAGCAATGATCACCCTACTCAAACCCACGTATCCACCCTATACCCGTAACCCAACAACCCCCCCCCCCAACCTTACTTTTTAGGACACTACGGGCAATTTAGCATGGCCAATCCACCTAACCCGCACATCTTTGGACTGTGGGAGGAAACCGGAGCACCCGGAGGAAACCCACGCACACACGGGGAGGACGTGCAGACTCCGCACAGACAGTGACCCAGCCGGGAACCGAACCTGGGACCCTGGAGCTGTGAAGCATTTATGCTAACCACCATGCTACCGTGCTGCCCCTGTCTCTGAGAATCTCCCATTTATAGGACCCTGGGCTTTAAGTATAAAGGGTAAGAGGGCAAAAGTTAAGAGGCCATGATGAATCGTTATAAAATACTGGTTCTGTCCCAAATGGGTGCCCCTGGCCCAAATGTCAAATTCTGGGCACGACAGTTTAGTAAGTTGACAACTATAGAGAGGGTGCAGAGAAGAGTTTAAAAATGGATCAAAAGATAAAGAATAAATAAAACTCACCCATGGTGGCATTGATTGCCGTCGATTCGGGAGAATTCGCGCCCTTTTTGTTCACGCTCCAGCCGCCGAGTGCAAAGCCGCCTCTTCACCAGCGGTGACCGCGGTGCGCAGGCGCGCTCCGGCCGACCGCGGTGCGCAGGAGCGCTCCGGCTGCCCGCGGTGCGCAGGCGCGCTCTGGCCAACCGCGGTGCGCGCTCCGTTCTCTTCACGCTGCTGCCCCCATCCAATCGATGCCCGGGGCCAGCGCACCGTCGGCCCCCCCCTCTGCACGCCACTGCTGTCTGCTGGGCCCTCTGTGGCTTTTGTGGGGCATTGCACTCTCGTGCAAAATGACCTAATTGTCCACAGTTAAAACATTCCTGCGGTTTCTGTGGGGGGGCTGTTTCTACCTTCGTTCACCCATGCGGGGTTCTGGTGCGCTTTAACTGGCTGGATATCTGCATCTGCCTGCGCTTCCTCGGGTTTTCTTAACGCGGGTTTATTGTGGACGGATTGCTCCCAAGCGCGGGACAACCTTTTTAAAACCCATTTTTCGTTGTGGGCCTCCTCTGAGGGGTCATAATTAGCACAAGCTCTTTGTCCTGCCTCTGTGGCATGGGAGATAAGGGTTCGGGTCCATTTGGCCATGTTGTCTGAAGACAAATGGGCGCGGTCTAAGTTTCCGAAAACGGCTGTAAAATGGATCCACAGGCGTCCAGCAAACGTTGTGGGGTGTTCAGTTTTGTTCTGCCCGCACTTATTCAGGCCTTCTACGAGGTCACCTCTATTATATCCGATCACGTCTAGGATCGCCGTGTGCATCTCTGCAAGGGTGCCTCCTCCTACATTCTGTGGGTCGGGAAGGGCTGCTACAAGAGAAGGGTCTAAGCTTAAAACTGTGAGCTTCACTTGCTCTCGCTTATCCAGGCCGTACATGGTCGCCTGCTGCTTAACTCTAGCAAAGAATTGGTGGGGGTCTGAGGTGGGGAGGAACGGTGTGATCTTTTCGCACGCGTCCCGTAATTGGGTCACGGTTAAGGGGGTCGTGTAAAGGAATTCCGCGTCTCCGTCCGATGTGGCTGTGCGGTGGGTGGTGACTGGATTCATGGGTGCCTGATCTATCTGCTCTGTGGGGGGTAGGGGTGCTTTTCTCTTTTGGGGCTTTCCTTGCGCACATGTTCCCTGTACATATCTATGTGCAGTTTCGTTTAGTTCTTGCCAGTCAGGGCCATCTTCTTCATCTAACTGGGATCCAAATGTGCTTTGAAACCCATTTTGGACTGAAAGCAGAGACTGCAGTTCTGCAATCTGCTTCTGGCACTTTGCGTGATCTACTGAGCTTTGTCTCTGCTCTGTGGTGGCAGCATGGAGTGCTCGTAACGCTGCTTTTAAATCGCTGCATTCCTCTACCTGTTTCTCTGTCTCTTCTCTTACCAGGACTGCACGTTGTGTGTCCTGATAGGCCTTATCGTATTGGGTTTGGAAGCTGCTCAGGTGCGCTAGACAAGACTGGTGTGCCCTCTTGGCATCATCCACCTCTCCGTCCTTTGCTGCTAACTTCCTTCTTAATTCCATATTCTCTCTCTCTATCTCACTAACATTGACTTTACTCATTCGATTCCTGTCATCTATCTCTTTGCGGAGCGTCCGAACGACCTCCTCTGTGCCTCGCAATTGTGCCAGACAGGACCCAATTGCCATCGGCTTGCGAGCTTTCCCTAAGCTCTTCTTATGGATTTCGCTCAGGTTCTCCCACCAAGTATGTCCTATACTCCCGGGACCTGTTTCCTCATTTGAACAAAAGTCACTCCAAAGGGGCCATCCCTTCCCTTTGAGGTACCTTCCAATCTCAACTTCCCAAACGGGACACTGTCCTACTCTGCTGGTCGCTGCGACCACGAATTCTTGAGGGTTCTTAAGGCGTTCCATTGCCTTCATTGCCATTTTTCCTATCTGTATGCTCTCTTTTGAATTTGGAACGAGGGGTAATAAGGTGGTGCTGTAAAGACGGGTACGGCTTTCGCTAATTTCCGGAATACAAACTCCCGACAGTTTTTCGCAACAAAATCTCTCAGATTTACCTTATATCCCTGTTAGTACGCATGCATTAACACACTTCCGAATTATGAGGATTGATCAGAACTGCTTGAACACTTGTGGATATTTCTGTTCCCAATTGGATTCTAATTCAAATTTTTGGGTTCTCTCGAAGTGGAGGGGCCACTTCTAAGTCGAGTCCCAACGGAGTCGCCAATAAACGTTGCTAATTGTGTTTGTACTTAATGTGCTCTGTTTAATCACCTTGCTCTAGAGTCGCCAGGTATCTTTATGATACCACCACGAGGTTCAAGTTCAAGTGCTGATCAATAACTCAATACATCAGTTTGTAAGTTTTAAATCAAAACACATTTATTATATACACAATCAATCGCTACTCATGCATAAAACACTACTTACTAGACTATCTCTAACACTAAAAGGCCAATACTTAGCTTTGGAAAGGCCCATCAGGTCAGGGAACAATGGCCTTTCGTTCGATTCTGAGGCTGCAGGCTTCAAGCTGGTATGGACTAGTAGCTAGGAGCACCAATCTCGTAGCGTGCGTTGACTGGAGACTTACTTGGTTGGTGCAGCTGCTGGGCAGGTCTCTCGTTGTTGAGAGTCACGGTCAAGAGTTGTTTCGAGCTGCTGAGAGACCCTGCCAAGAAGGATGAACTGAACTTGGGGACTCTATTTTATAGTCCCCAGGGGATTCGTGCCCTTTTGGGCGGTCCCCGGACTTAGTTCTAAGTGATTGGACTAAGTTCCAATCACTTCGGATCGATTTCTCCAATACTGGAGCTGTTCCCTGATCGTGGGCGGTTCCTATGTGTCCGTTGGCCTTCCTTTGTCCTGGCTCCCGTTGGCACCGGGGAGTCTGGTTTAGACTCGATTACTCTTAATGTTTCCAATTGTTCCCGGGGATCGCTCATTAATATGCAGATAGTTGCTGGTTTCAGTTCTGTCTGGGTTTCTGCAAGTCCTAATACACAGGAAACCTTGTGCCTGACTGAATTTCCCAGCATTCTTAGCGGGCATCCCTTTTGGAGTCGGGAAGTGGCCAACCCAGGTGGCTACAACTGCCAGGCAGCCAGATTTCACATGGATCAGGTGTCGTCCGCCTTTTAGGTGGGGAGTCGGATAATCGGTCCCCGTGTAGAAATCCACCCCATGGAGTTTGTAGCTGAGCTGGGGGGGGGGGGGGGGGGGGGGGGGGGGGGGGTGAATAGGAGGCAGAAGTTCTATTCAATCCAAGATCTCTTTGTCACAATTTATGTTTTTAAAACCCTGGTAGGAAACCGTCCTTTTTGTTTCCATGTGGGTAAAATGACATTCCACTCAAAGTCATAAAAGTGTTGAGGTTTTATTTGCTTACAGTTACAATCTTTGATTGCCAATAATTAACGTCAGTCAGTCCCTTACCTTTAATTGAGGCATATCCATATAATGATATGGTGCTGGTAAATAATTCAGAACAAGTCTTCAGACAACACAAGATCTGACTTCACATGAACATGAATCATTTGTGTGTAATTGTATTATGATGGCTGCTCGCTCAAATAACAGAGGCACAAATTAGCACTGCAGATCATCAAGGTGAATAAATTCTGTCTGTCCTCGCCTTTCTCTCAATCCACCCCAAACCCACTGATTTGACCTCAAATACCAATTGGTTGAGTGCTGGAAGCCATCAACCACATTGCCCAAATTTCCACCCTTCTCACGTGATCCAGACAGCAAGTGCAAGAAGACTTATTATTATTCATCTGTGGAGGCCATCAGAATCGAGCCTGACCCTATTCCTACCCGCCATCTAGAATAGATATAGAACAGTACAGCACAGAACAGGCCCTTCGGCCCTCGATGTTGTGCTGAGCAATGATCACCCTACTCAAACCCACGTATCCACCCTATACCCGTAACCCAACAACCCCCCCCCTTACCTTACTTTTTAGGACACTACGGGCAATTTAGCATGGCCAATCCACCTAACCCCGCACATCTTTGGACTGTGGGAGGAAACCGGAGCACCCGGAGGAAACCCACGCACACACTGGGAGGACGTGCAGACTCCGTACAGACAGTGACCCAGCCGGGAATCGAACCTGGGATCCTGGAGCTGTGAAGTTTTTATGCTAACCACCATGCTACAGAAGTGCTACTTCCCACATGCTGGTAAGGATCAGAATGTAAACTCTGGCCTTAGCTAACTCTTTTAAAAGAGAAGCACTTTGATTTAAAATCTTTGAAATCTGCAAATTATCTTCTTCAAAATAAGAGCGCGACTTAATTTCTGCTGAAGGAACAGGATATCTGATGAAAATCTGGCACTGCCCCTCAAACGATGATGTTTTAGAGAGAATGATGTTGCCTCTCTTAATTTAATAAAAAATGTTTAGTATCAGCTTTCCACTCTCCTGACTTCATTGCTGCCTGCTGTGTAGGAGATGTGGGATGAATCAAGAAGTTTGGATTTCGCAATGCTCTCTCTCTCTCTCTCCTCTCTCTCTCTCATTCTCTCTCTCTCTCTCTCTCTCTCTCTCTCTCTCTCTGTCCTGTGTGTGTGTGTATGTGTGTGTGTGTGTGTGTGCAGCCTTGTGACCTGAAAATATCAGCGCACAAGTACAGGCAGAGGTTCACCCTGCCCTTGCCCAGCTAGAATGAGGATCGTTTTTCACAAAGAGTTCTGAAAACTGCTGCACAGGAATCCCCTTTGATCGGCGAGGTCCTGTGGTGCAGTAGGTAGGGCCCCTTCCTCTGAACCAGGAACTCCATGTTCGAGTCCCACTCCAGGACCTGATGGCCAAGCAAGGTGCGCTCATTAATGTGGCCAAATAGGTTGAGTATCACCAAGCAAATCCTTCCCAATAAGCCAATGCTAAACACGCCAATGGTAGGCTAAGAGCGGGAGAGATTCCTGGTCAGCTGTGCCATAAGAAGAACATTGCGGCCTCGACCGTCAATGTCATAAAACTCCAGACTACAACATGCATGGCATGTGTTGTCCCAGCAACCGGACTCCGAGTGAACTGTAGTCCACCACGACCACCATGGCTTGACTGCCGATACTAAACATTTTTATTAAATAAAGAGAAGCAGCATCATTCTCCCTAAAACATCATTGTTTGAGGGACAGTGCCAGATTTTCATCGGATATACTGTTCCTTAGCAGAAATTAAGTCGCGCTCTTGTTTTGAAGAGAGTGATGATTTGTTCCTTCCTTGATACCCTTGGTAACAGTGCTCCAGAAGAACAAAAATCTACCAGAATTCCTGTTTCTATCCATTAACCCTCACGTACAATCATATCTATATTTGGTGAGGTCTGAATCAGGATTCCAGTTCCTCTCCCTCCCTCTTTAATCTCCTAAATAGATAGCAGGTGTTTTAAACCTCACAAGAGGTACCAGGGGCAGCCTGTGCCCATATGGAACTAATATAAAATTATAAACAGAAAATGCTGGAAATAGTCATCAGATTAGGCAGCATTTTGGGAAGGGTGGGGAGTGCGTGAGGGAGAGGGAATTTCTCAGGTCTGTGACCTTGTCATCAGAACTGCATGGGACTAATTCTCATCATGATTCAGCACCTTCAAGGGAGGAGGGGAGAACATTTGCAGTGGGCTCTTTCAGCGGTTTTAATGCGATACCTTTAGAGAACTGCCTCTGTAAATTACTTCATGCTCATTATATGTTTAAATCCACACAGGCAGAACTCGATTGAATTCTATCCACTGTTCTTGGTTGTATTGTGGACTTCAGGATTGTTTTTCAATGAAGGTGAGCAGCAATGCTTTAAAAGTCAACTTCCTGAATGCATGCACTGAGACTTCAAGGTAGCCTTGCACGGGATAATAAACGCTAATTCCTGGAACATTATGGGGTCGAGGCTGAACACTGGCTCTATCATTTCGGGGGGGTTGGGTTAAGTCAAAGATAACATGACTCTTGGTTATTCCCTTCTACTCCCTAGTAACTTTTTTTTCTCCAGCAGCATTCATTGCAGGAGTCTCCAGGGAATAGTGTGGTACGGTGACCAAAAGAGGGAAAATAACTTTAATCCCTACAAATTCTCCAGTTGCCAAAATAACTTGCTAGATAAATGCCCCAGCCAGTGTGATACTGAGCTGTATAATACTGACAGGCCTTGGGTTCATTCCCGGGCTAATGCTGATTTAGCAGATTTCAGCCCAGGTATCAGCTGACCATTGTTACTCGCATCAGCTTACCTGAGCTAGGCTGGGGAAAATTGGCCAGGTGCTCCTGGGCCTGGCCAGTCACGCCACCTGCAGGTCCAAGTAGCAGGCAGTTGAGGGGGTCATCTGGCCTGACTGCCTTCCCCTCTTTCCTGTCTTTATTTTACAGTGGGTGTCTCCGGAGAGGGAGCATGCAGGGATTGCAGGCACCGTTGAGGCCTTCCATGCTTGGTGGGCACAGCAGGGACCGGGATGTTTTATCAACAAGGTTAATCACATTTTGATTTGCTTTTTTACGTTTCCTTTGTGATTTATTTGTTGCTTGATGCAGTGTCCCTTTAAGGCTCTTTTTGATTTGTCCCTCAGTTTGGTTAATTTAGTTTACCTAGTTTAAAAATTGGGCAGGGTTTCCCATCCGGATTTCTGTTTGAACCCTTCTGTATGAGTACACACGCGGGCATCAGATAAAGACAGGATCAGTCTCGTGTGTGGTGACGCAGTGATCAAAGATCCTACCCAAGCTCAGACTGCATGGCTGGGACAACAAACCTTTGAGGACGTGTAAATGCAAACCTACTGAAATTGCCTTTTCGTCACAAGAAGGATATTATCTCAGTAGAAGAGCTTGCAAATGATTCTCACCAATAATATCATCCCTTTAAAGGCATGCCTGCATATGTAAAGGCTAGCTGCTGCCGATCGCATTGAGGAATTGCTGAGTGCTTGTCAGCGTGTTGAGAGCTGAATAAACATCAGATAACCATCTTTAATACAGGACACCCAGCAGTTTTGTCATTCTGTAGTACAAGTTCATTCAGCTCCTCAGACTGTCGGGTACAACAGCTGCTTTCCATTGTTATTTCCCAAGGTAACATAAGCACTTGCTACTACCAATAGGATAAATGTTACTAAAATACAAACTTAAATTATCAAGGTTCGGTGGAATTCTTTGTTAACAGAGTCTGATGGAGAGATTAATCTTTAAAATTATCAGGTGATATCCGGCATTTCTTTTGCTTTACTTATACGAGAATTGCATTGGAACATGTTGAAATTATAATCGAAGGTTTGACTTGTTTTCTTGTAGACATTACATCATCATAACACATTCAACCTAACTACACTTTCCTTGCTCTCTCATTTCTTCCTGTCTTCCACTGAAGGTTCCTGTGAAATATAGTTCCATAGATTCCGATTGTTTCTGCATATCTTGCTCTCATGATTAATGTTCATATTTAGGACTGGATAGAGGGTGCTGCAGACCACTTGACCGTCAGGGAAATCATTGCCGTGTGTGATCTGGCCTTCATTCAATGACACTGGGCAGGATTCTCCAATAACGGGGCTATGTCCCCACGCCGACGTGAAAAGCATGCGCGCTATGGCCGGCATGATTCCCCGCGTGCGCGAGGGTTCCCTTCTCCATGCCGGCCCCCGGGCAATATGGCAGAGCCCTGCAGGGGCACGTTGCGGAGGAACATAGGCCCCCACGGAACCAGCCTGCCTGCCGATTGGCAGGCCCAATCGCGGGCCAGGCCACCGTGGGCCCCACCCCCCACCCCCCAGGGTCGGATCCCCTTGCTCCTCCCTTCAGGATTGCCCCCGCAGACACACCTTCCTGGTCCCGCCGTGTGGGACCTGCGTAACCCACACCAGCGGGACCCAGCCGATCACGGCGGCCCGGGGCGGGGTCGGAGAATCCCGGTCACTATGTGGGACAAGGGGAGTCACCTCATACTATTCAAGAGTGGAAGCCCTTCCGTCGCGAGAATTAATTGTTGCACCCTACCGCTATTTTGAATTGGATTGGCTAATACAGCCTAGTCCACAAAATGAACTCAACCTTCTCGTCCACATAAAAATAGCAAAATACTGTGGATGCTGGAATCTGAAAAAAAATATATAAATTTATATTATATATTTAGCCAGCAACAAAGAAGTTTTTGCATAGGGACAGAAAAATGTTTGGGATGTTTAAAACAAGGTAAATATGGAGGAGGAAGGTCATCATCTAAAGTTGTTGACCTAATGTTCAGTCCTGAGGGCTGCAACATGCCTAATCGTTGATCCGGTCTGGTACGTGCTGGTCAGTTACGTTTATTTTTCATTGAGTCATTAGAGAGATCCATTTCATTTCATTCCAGTGGTGCAGGTTCACAATCAGGCTGAATCATGCTGCCCAGGGTGTTGGGTGTAAGTAGAGGCCTGTGCAGAATGGCTTGGTGTTTTGACATCAAACAACACCTTTTTAACAAGGCATGCAAGATCTATTGGTATCTATGGGTATCTATGTCTAAGGGGAAATACAGAGTAATTATGGTAAATCCTAAGCTATGCCATGTTTTATGTATATTCCAAAAATGATCAACAATTATGTTGTGTATTCATGTTTGTTCCTAGTAGAACAAAGTCACTTTGCGAGTTTGATCACATGGTGTATTGATGATATTGGCAGTTTGGATGGGCTAACAATCAGTCTAGTCTATCAGCCTGTAGAGAAGACACCTTTCCAATAAAGCTTTTGTTTGTTAGTACCTTCGTGGTCTGCAAACCTATCCTTTTAAAAATACCACAAAGAAACTGGTGGTGGTTGATCCACACTGTAAACACCAAAAAGGAAATGCAGAAACCTAGTGGAGTCAGAAAAATCAGTGATCCATGCTTCAGCCTTTTAAAAAAGGATTAAGAAGATAAAAACATCACTACACCAAAGCTGGCAATGGAAGAGTGTCGAATAATAGCAGCTATTGAAGGAATCAAAGTTTTAAAAAGATCCTGGTGAAAATGGCATCACATGAAGCTTGCCACTATTACAGGACCATTTCTCACTGAAACTCTTGATCACTGCTGAGGTTTCGATTCCACAAATGTAACCAGCAAGAAGGTGAATCAATCATATAGTTCGTAACTACTTTGAAGAAATCAGCTGAATACTGTGAATTTGGACATGTCTTGAATGACACCATTAGAAACAGACTTGTGTGTGGGTTCAGAAGCGAAGCTATCAGGGCAGCACGGTGGCGCAGTGGTTAGCATTGCTGCCTCACGGCGCCGAGGTCTCAGGTTCGATCCCAGCTCTGGGTCACTGTCCGTGTGGAGTTTGCAAGTTCTCCCCCTGTCTGCGTGGGTTTCGCCCCCAAAATCCAAAGATGTGCAGGCTAGGTGGATTGGCCATGCTAAATTGCCTCTTAATTGGAAAAAACGAATTGGGTACTCTAAATTTATTTTAAAAATAGGAGCGAAGCTATCCAGAAAAGGCTGTTAATGGGTAGCAAGTTAGACCTAACAAAGGCTTTCGAAGTCATGGGGCGGAATTCTCCGACTTCCCGCAGGATCGGAGAATCGCCCGGGGCCTTCATAAATCCCGCCCCCGCCGTGGCCGGAATTCTCTGCCACCCAGGAATCGGCGGGGGCGGGAATCATGCTGCGGCGGTCGGCGGGCCCCCTGCGGCGTTTCTCCGGCCCGCGACAGGCCCAAGTCCCGCCGCTGTCGGGCCTCTTCCACCAACGTGGTTTAAACCACCTCTGGTGGCGGTGGGAGCAGGCGCCGTGAGCGGCCCCGGGGTCCTGGGGGAGCGCGGCGTGATTGGACCCCGGGGGGTGCCCCCACGGTGGCCTGGCCCGCGATTGGGGCCCACCGATTGGCGGGCAGGCCTGTGCCATGGGGGCACTCTTTTTCTTCCCCCGCCGCCACGGCCTCCACCATGGTGGAGGCGGAAGAGACCCCCCCCCCCCTACCACGCATGCACCGAGATGACGTCAGCAGTCACTGACGCTCCGGCGCATGCGCGGCCTCACACCGGCCGGCGAAGGCCTATCGGCCAGCCGTTCGCGCCGGCTGGCGGGGAGCCAAAGGCCGCTCGCGCCGGCCGGCGGGGCGCCAACCCCTACGGCGCGGGCCTAGCCCCTAAAGGTGCGGGGAATTCCGAACCTTTCGGGAGGCCCGCCGCCGGAGTGGTTGGCGCCACTCCGGTACGCCGGGACCCCCCGCCCCGCCAGGTAGGGGAGAATACCGCCCATGATCTCTTTGGAACTAGCAGTTAAGGAAAGACAACAATTAAACTCGTGCACTAAAATCCATGAAATGTTGGCTGAGACCCGAACGTAGACACAAGTTCGAAATTGCCATCAGTGTGCAGTGAGCATTACGGAAGCTGTTGGTCTGGTGGCTGACGTGTTTATGACCTCTGGTGACTGGCATGAACTGCCTCAGTATTCCTGACAAATGCTCATAGGAAATATTAAGATGAGGCCCTAGGGCCAGATTTGAATCGGCCTCTGGACTCGAGTTTCTGGCATGTGCTTCAAGCCTGTTCAGTCCATGGGCCTAACTCAATATCTGGGGCAATACCTCTGAGAATGCAGCACTCCACTGGATTGTCAACTTTGTGTGATGTGTTTAACCATAAATAGCTTGAAGTCACATCCTTTGCACTAAGAAGCAAGAGCGCTACTAGCTGAGTCAAGGTGGCATATGGAAGAACACTTAATGTAGGAAATTCACAGCATAGGGGCAAGATGGCAAAAGGTTCTGAAATCATTGGTGGGAGTAGAATACAAATGTTAGAAGAGCATAAGGCAAGGAACGCTGGCAGAGATTAGGAGGGGAATAGCTGGGGACCGAAGTATGCTTGAATTGGCTGCGAAAGGGAGATAAGAGATTCACTGGGTCTCAGCGGATTGGCTTCCGTGAAGGCATGGCTCACCTGTATCGGATAAGGAGTGCAACAGCACAGTGGTGGTGATGAAGTTGACAGTGGTCTTGGTGGAACAATGACATTGGCATACATGTGGAAGCTGCAGCTTTTAGATGCAAAGGATGAATCTACAGTCAGTCATATGAGAATGGAATTGGACGCTGCTTCTGGATAAGGAGTGGACCAAAGCAAAAGTGGAACCACCAAGGGAGAAACAAAAAGAAGGGTTTAAATGCAAAGCAGACAATGTGGATCAGGATACCTCGGGTAGGATTTACATCTTGGAGGCAGGAATCGGGATTTCCCATTGCAATGATTCTGCCTCCTGACCAGCAGTACCTGAAACGTTATTTTCATGACAGGGATAGGCTAATGTCAGGGCCACCACCTCCCGCAGCAAGCCCGAGGTTGAGATGGAGCTGGGCGAATGCCGAGGCAATGGTGATTAAATAGTTGGTCTCCGCTTGCTGAGACACCAGTCCAGTTCTGGAAAGGAGTGTGAGACCTCTCCAACCCCTCACACACATATTTGCCGTTATTCTCCCACCCTGTCACTTGACGCCCACCCAGTATCATGATCCTTATGATAACTTTAGGAAGGCTTTGACAAGCTCATATATTTGCAAAAATAAATAAACAGTACTTCAAAATCCCCTTAGCTGCTCATAAATCTGTCAAAATAGCACAGCCCACAGTCCCTTTGACAGCTGCATCAACACCCCAGCTGAACTGAACCTATCAGTGGTATTGGAACTCAGCCAAGAATTCATAATGTGGCCTCATTGAAAAATTGTCCACAAAACCTCCAGAGCTGAACACATTAAAACCTTTGAAGTCAGCCAGAAGCTCGGCCATTTGAAACTGGTGTCCGTGCTGGAGCCGGCAACGTCAGGCCAGCTAGATGTGGACTCGTGACCCACCCCCTATCCCGTGCCAATCTAAATTGTCTGCGACTGGAATGGGGCTGGAATTAATTTTCCGTGCCATTTTCAAAACCTGCCTGACATGGGTCACCAGGACATGAAAATCCAACACTTGTGTTTCATTGTTTCTAGACTTGGTACATTGCCAATCACACATGTTTACTGTGAAATGTGTAGTGAGATTTTTGTAAAGAGGAAAGTCTCATTTTCATCCTGAATTAAGAGAAAAATTGTTGGTACGATCGGTTAGATCAAAATTTACACGTGTTCAAATCCAGGAATAACGAAAATAAACCTCCCAGGGCTCAAAATAACACTGCATTTTCAATCAAAGAGCTGATTGACATATGGGGTGGAAATGTCCCAATAAGTAATAAGTTTCTGAACGTAAAATTTGTGAACTTTTGGATAGAGTTTTATTCTCCTCATTTTCAACATTTTCATCATAAATAACATAAGAAAAGAAACAAATACAATACCAATCTCCCAAACACTACCACATTCAGTATACAGACCAAAACATCACCGCTATATTCCAAGGAAAAAAGAAATTAAAAATTTTAAAATATATATAAATTTAGTGTGCCCAATTCATTTTTTTCCACTTAAGGGGAAATTTAGTGTGGCCAATCCTCCTACCTTGCACATCTTTGGGTTGTGGGACGAAACCCACGCAAACACGGGGAGAATGTGCAAACTCCACACGGTCAGTGACCCAGAGCCGGGATTGAACCTGGGACCTCGGTGCCACGAGGCAGCAGTGCTAGCCACTGTGCCACCATGCTGCCCCTAGTAAAAAATAAAATTAAAATCAATCAGTAAACAGTATAATCAAAAACAACAATAACCCCCACAATGTTCGATAGCAACCAATTCTCAAAAGTGCATAAATAAAGAGTCCCCATGAATTGTGCAATCCTTCCTTCACCCCCCTCAGTTCAAACTTTACCTGCTCGAGCATCAGAAATTCCCGTAGGTACCCTGCCACACTGAGGCACAGGCTGGAGGAGCTGACCTCCACCCCAACAGTACCCGCCTCCGGGCAATCAGCGAGGAAAAGACTAAAACATCTGGTCAGTCCGACAACCCGAAAATGGCTTCTCGGGGCCCTGGTTCAGGTACACGCGCACTACCCCCGAGAATACACTGAAAACCTCCCCCCAATAACTCTCCAGCTTCAGTCGGGACCAAAGCGTATCTACAGGCTTTGCAGGGCTCCACCCACATTCCTCACATACGTCCTCCACTCCTCAAAGAGTCGGCTCATCTTTGCCTACGTGAGCTGCGCCCTATAAGCAAGCTTCAGCTGCAGCAGCCCCAACCTCGCGCACATGGTTGAGGTGTTCATCCTCCGGAACATCTCAGAACCACAAACTGTCTTCCATAACCTTCCCCAACTCTTCCTCCAACTTGACTTTGATCCCCTCCATGGACACCCCGTCTTCCCCCAAAATCTTCCCATAGATCACTGAAATCACTCCGTTCCCCAGGGGGGAAGGGGCCGGGGAGGGGGGGCGGTGCTATCAGGAAGCTCTGAACTTCCTTCCTAGCAATGTCTCGGAGCTACAGGTACCTAAACCCTTCCCCTTGCCCCAGTCTATATTTCTCCCCCCAACTCTTCCAAATTCGCAAAATATCTATGTCATAATATACACACAAGTATATGATGGTGCACAGACAGACATTGATTGACACACAGGGTGACCAATAAACACACAGAACACAGCAACCAATCACCAGACAGGACACGGCCACTATAAGGCCAGAGGGCACTAGTTTTCCCACTGTCTTGGGATGCAGCCTCTGAGACAGTGAGTAACAACTAGAACATCCACCATGTGGTAGTAAGATAGTCTGGTCAGGTTAGCCTCAGGTCTCCAGTCAACTCAACATAGTGTCGACCCACAGTTAAAGTATGTATGATAGTTAAAGGTTCAATAAAATAGAGTTGCATTTCTCCAAGTGTTGGAAGCCTGTCTCTCTCACTGCTATGGTAAACACAGTCCTCGCAGACCCAGCTTACCCAACACATCAGTCTGAACCTTGGGATAGAATATGGTAAATCCTACTCTTATCTATCAATACTGTGCTTTACCTAGGCACACTTGATGCCAACACCTATTAAAAGATTGTGCTCAAGTCCTTTTGTTTTCTCGTTCTGTAGTTCTACTGTTTACAATGCCAAAAAATACCTAATTAAAATTGTTTATAAAAAAAAAAGATTGTGCTCAGTGCCCGTTCATGGCATCCCTCGTGTGGAAGTGCAAAAATTTTCAGTGCCTTCGCTATGAAGATTGATATCTGGAAACCAAAGGATGGTTCAAATTGCTCTGTGAAATTATTGATGAATGTATTAATGTATTTGTATTAAATACTGCTGTTTTCCATTTTAATAAAGCTCTTAACTCAGATGAGCTAATTTCTTCTTTCAAAAAGCAGATATGATTAATTTCTGGCGAATGAATTAATTATGTTCATTACTGGTAGCACGCAGCAGAATTTGAACCTAAAGATCTGGTGAGACGAATGAAATGAGTTATCTGGGAAGGTCAGAATAATTGTAAGAAAGTTTTTTATAAATGTGTACTTGTGCTACTCATTTAGGAGTTAACTATCATTAAAACAAATATCTCTGGTGTCAAATATTTCCCATTAAGTTTTCCATTCCCAGGGCAGCACGGTGGCACAGTGGTTAGCATTGCTGCCTACGGCGCTGAGGACCCGGCCCTGGGTCACTGTCTGTGTGGAGTTTGCACATTCTCCTCGTGTCTGCGTGGGTTTCGCCCCCACAACCCAAAAGATGTGCAGAGTAGGTGGATTGGCTGTGCTAAATTGCCCCTTAATTGGAAAAAATAATTGGGTACTCTAAATTTATTTTTAAAAAGTTTCCCATTCCCGGGCATCCGGTAGCATAGTGGTTAGCTCTGTGGCTTCACAGCGTCAGGGACCCAGGTTCAATTCCCTGCTGGGTCACTGTCAGTACGGAGTCTGCACATTCTCCCCGTGTCTGCGTGGGTTTCCTCCGGGTGCTCCTGTTTCCTTCTACAGTCCAAAGATGCGCAGGTTAGGTGGATTGGCCATGATAAATTGCCCTTAGTGTCCAAAAAAAGGAGGGTTATTGGGTTTGGGGGATAGGGTTGAACTGAGTGCTTAAGTGGGTCAGTGCAGACTCAATGGGCCGAATGGTCTCCTTCTACGCTGTATGTTCTATTAGATTTTTCCCAGATGAATGAATGATTTTTGGATATCTTGTTTCATTTGCATGTTCCAAAATTGGTAAAGCCACATGCAGGATTCAGCCCACAGAAAATGAGGTGTGCTTTAGTTGATCAATTTTCAGTTGTTTCACCTATGGAACTATTACATAGAACATAGAACGATACAGCGCAGTACAGGCCCTTCGGCCCTCAATGTTGCACCGACATGGAAAAAAAACTAAAGGCCATCTAACCTACACTATGCCCTTATCATCCATATGCTTATCCAATAAACTTTTAAATGCCCTCAATGTTGGCGAGTTCACTACTGTTGCAGGAAGGGCATTCCACGGCCTCACCACTCTTTGCGTAAAAAACCCACCTCTGACCTCTGTCCTATATCTATTACCCTTTAATTTAAGGCTATGTCCCCTCGTGATAGCCACCTCCATCCGCGGGAGAAGGCTCTCGCTGTCCACCCTATCTAACCCTCTGATCATTTTGTATGCCTCTATTAGGTCACCTCTTAACCTTCTTCTCTCTAACGAAAACAACCTCAAGTCCATCAGCCTTTCCTCATAAGATTTTCCCTCCATACCAGGCAACATCCTGGTAAATCTCCTCTGCACCCGTTCCAAAGCTTCTACGTCCTTCCTATAATGGGGCGACCAGAACTGTACGCAATACTCCAAATGCGGCCGTACTAGAGTTTTGTACAACTGCAACATGACCTCATGGCTCCGGAACTCAATCCCTCTACCAATAAAGGCCATCACACCATAGGCCTTCTTCACAACCCTATCAACCTGGGTGGCAACTTTCAGGGATCTATGTACATGGACACCGAGATCCCTCTGCTCATCCACACTACCAAGAATTTTACCATTAGCCAAATATTCCGCATTCCTGTTATTCTTTCCAAAGTGAATCACCTCACACTTCTCCACATTAAACTCCATTTGCCACCTCTCAGCCCAGCTCTGCAGCTTATCTATGTCCCTCTGTAACCTGCAACATCCTTCCGCACTGTCTACAACTCCACCGACTTTAGTGTCGTCTGCAAATTTACTTACCCATCCTTCTGCTCCCTCCTCTAGGTCATTTATAAAAATGACAAACAGCAACGGCCCCAGAACAGATCCTTGTGGTACGCCACTCGTAACTGAACTCCATTCTGAACATTTCCCATCAACCACCACTCTCTGTCTTCTTTCAACTAGCCAATTTCTGATCCACATCTCTAAATCACCCTCAATCCCCAGCCTCCGTATTTTCTGCAATAGCCGACCGTGGGGAACCTTATCAAACGCTTTACTGAAATCCATATACACCACATCAACTGCTTTACCCTCGTCCACCTGTTCAGTCACCTTCTCAAAGAACTCGATAAGATTTGTGAGGCATGACCTACCCTTCACAAAACCATGCTGACTATCCCTAATTGTGCGAAGCTTCTTCTGAGCAAGTGGCCATTTTAATACTAAATGTTCCAGATCATGCACATTGCTCCAAGTGTTGGGAAAATGAGTTAATCAAAATTATTTATAGCCCTTTCCTCATTCTTCTGAGTACCCAATTTTTTTTTCCACTTAAGGGGCAATTTAGTGTGTCCAATCCACTACCCTGCACATCTTTTTGGGTTGTGGGGGTGAGACCTACGCAGAAACAGGGAGAATGTGCAAACGCCTCACGGGCAGTGGCCTGGGGCCAAGATCGAACCCGGGTCCTCGGCGCCGTGAGGCAGCAATGCTAACCACTGCGCCACCGTGCTGCCTCCTCTCCCCCGACCCCCTCCTCTTTCCTCATTCTGATATTTTAACAGTTTTTACAACTCCTCTGTTGCCCCAAGGTTTCTGACTTGGTGCTGAGATAGAGTTCCACCAGTACGTGAAGCTCCCACATTCCACCTCCCATGTGTGTGTGTGTGCGCGTGTGTGTGCCTCTCTCTCTCTCTCCCAGGTTCGGCGCCCCATGGCCATTCTATGTGGTCCTAACCAGTATCTATGTGTCCATGGTATCATGGGTACAATTTAACCACCGCATTATGTCCGGCGGGAAAGGCCAAAACCGCTCCCGAAGGTGAGTTCTGGATCTCGCCCAAATACGGCGAGCATGTCATTAACCATAATTTGCATTAATTTCCACTTCATTGGCGAGATTGGAATTGAATGTAATGGCCTCCTGGGAATTGACCAGCTCCCCAGTGCGAAATAACGCGTGTGCCGTTTAGTACTCATTTTTAAAAATCTGGGGCTGGTGCAATGGCAGCTGAGGGGATCTGAGGAGGTGAGTAGCCATTTTCGGGCATGCAGCTCAAGGGTATTGGAGCTGCTGCCTCATTGCTTGGGGGCGGGGGGGACACCCCTCAGGGATGGGTTTGGTTGGGGGAGGGGGGGGGGGGCTGAAGCATTCCAGATCGGGGATCAAGTGGGAGGGGAGGAGACTTTTTGTCCGTGAGGCCTTCAAACCATCTTTAAATATTGTGGAGCCCATAACAGGGGCAACTACACTGCTGCCTATCTGCCCGACCAAAAGCTTCCAGGACAGAACCATGTTCTTGTATGCTGAAGATCATTTAAACTCTCTTTAACTGTGAGCAGCCTCTAACTTCACAGCTGAAGGCGATTGCTAATAAGGAATTGACCTTGTTAGTTGTGAGAGCACTTCACAGCTGCAGGGGGACATATTAAGTCCAGAAGGTAATCTGGTTGGAAGCAAGTAGACGCTGGGGGTCCTGGTGCGCGACAATGATTCAAATGGGTCACCTGATGATACCTTTGAAGAAATGCTTTCACAGATTCCTGATGTTGCTGGTGTGGTGAGTGCTGCACGTAACTGGCACATCACCGCGGGCTAAACACACTGGAAGTCAAGGATGTTCAACTGCACCTTGAGCGCCAGTGGAATATGTGGATGCCAGGGTTTGGTTCTGGTGAGATTGGGCTATGTGGAAGAACCTAGACGGAGAATGGCACTGATATGTGGAACAAGTAACACATTGATACAGAGAAATACAGCACAGAACAGGCCCTTCGGCCCACGATGTTGTGCCGAACCTTTGTCTGAGGTTAATCATAGATTATCATAGAATTTTGGACGCTAAGGGCAATTTATCATGGCCAATCCACCCAACCTGCACATCTTTGGACTGTGGGAGGAAACCGGAGCACCCAGAGGAAACCCATGCATACACGGGGAGGATGTGCAGACTCCACACAGACAGTGACCCAAGCCGGGAATCGAACCTGGGACCCTGGAGCTGTGAAGCAATTGTGCTATCCACAATGCTACCGTGCTGCCCTTAAGAACAAATTAGTCTACACTACATTATTCTACATAATCCATGTACCTATCTAATAGCCACTTGAAGGTCCCTAACGTTTCCGACTCAACTACTTCCACAGGCAGTGCATTCCATGCCCCCACTACTCTCTGGGTAAAGAACCTACCTCTGACAGCCCCCTATATCTTCCACCATTCATCTTAAATTTATGTCCCCTTGTAATGGTTTGTTCCACCCGGGGAAAAAGTCTCTGACTGTCTACTCTATCTATTCCCCTGATCATCTTATAAACCTCTATCAAGTCGCCCGTCATCCTTCTCCGTCCTAATGAGAAAAGGCCTAGCACCCTCAACCTTTCCTTGTAAGACCTACTCTCCATTCCAGGCAACATCCTGGTAAATCTCCTTTGCACCTTTTCCAAAGCTACCACATCCTTCCTAAAATGAGGTGACCAGAACTGCACACAGTACTCCAAATGTGGCCTTACCAAGGATTTGTACAGCTGCATCATCACCTCACGGCTCTTAAATTCAATCCCTCTGCTAATAAATGCTAGCACACCATAGGCCTTCTTCACAGCTCTATCCACTTGAGTGGCAACTTTCAAAGATCTATGAACATAGACCCCAAGATCTCTCTGCTCCTCTACAATGCCAAGAACCCTACCGTTAACCCTATATTCCGCATTCATATTTGTCCTTCCAAAATGGACAACCTCACACTTGTCAGGGTTAAACTCCATCTGCCACTTCTCAGCCCAGCTCTGCATTCTATCTATGTCTCTTTGAAGCCGACAACAGCCCTCCTCACTATCCACAACTCCACCAATCCTCGTATCATCTGCAAATTTACTGACCCACCCTACTACTCCCTCATCCAAGTCATTAATGAAAATCACAAACAGCAGAGGACCCAGAACTGATCCCTGCGGTACGCCACATGCTTGGTCACCTCCTCAAAGAAGTCAATAAGACTTGTAAGGCAAGACCCACCCCTCACAAATCCATGCTGACTATCCCTAATCAAGCAGTGTCTTTCCAGGTGCTCAGAAATCCTATCCCTCAGTACCCTTTCCATTACTTTGCCTACCACCGAAGTAAGACTAACTGGCCTATAATTCCCAGGGTTATCCCTATTACCTTTTTTGAACAGGGGCACGACATTCGCCACTCTCCAATCCCCTGGTACCACCCCTGTTGACAGTGAGGTTGAAAAGATCATTGTCAACGGCTCTGCAATTTCGTTTCGTGCTTCCCATAGAATCCTTGGATATATCCCGTCAGGCCCGGGGGACTTGTCTATCCTCACGTTTTTCAAAACGGCCAACACATCTTCCTTCCTAACAAGTATCTCCTTGAGCTTACCAGTCTGTTTCACACTGTCCTCTCCAACAATATGGCCCCTCTCATTTGTAAATACTGAAGAAAAGTACTCGTTCAAGACCTCTCCTATCTCTTCAGACTCGATACACAATCTCCCGCTACTGTCCTTGATCGGACTTACCCTCGCTCTAGTCATTCTCATATTTCTCACATATGTGTAAAAGGCCTTGGGGTTTTGATCCTACCCGCCAAAGATTTTTCATGCCCTCTCTTAGCTCTCCTAATCCCTTTCTTCAGTTCCCTCCTGGCTATCTTGTATCCCTCTAGCGCCCTGTCTGAACCTTGTTTCCTCAGCCTTACATAAGTCTCCTTCTTCCTCTTAACAAGACATTCAACCTCTCTTGTCAACCATGGTTCCCTGACTTGACCATCTCTTCCCTGCCTGACAGGGACATACATATCAAAGACACACAGTACCTGTTCCTTGAACAAGTTCCACATTTCACTTGTGTCTTTCCCTGACAACCTATGTTCCCAACTTATGCACTTCAATTCCTGTCTGACAGCATTGTATTTACCCTTCCCCCAATTGTAAACCTTGCCCTGTTGCACGCACCTATCCCTCTCCATTACTAAAGTGAAATTCACAGAATTGTGGTCACTACCCCCAAAATGCTCCCCCACTAACAAATCTATCACCTGCCCTGGTTCATTACCAAGTACCAAATCCAATATGGCCTCCCCTCTTGTCGGACAATCTACATACTGCGTTAGAAAAGCTTCCTGAACACACTGCACAAATACCACCCCATCCAAACTATTTGATCTAAAGAGTTTCCACTCAATGTTTGGGAAGTTGAAGTCACCCATGACTACTACCCTGTGACTTCTGCACCTTTCCAAAATCTGTTTCCCAATCTGTTCCTCCACATCTCTGCTGCTATTGGGGGGCCTATAGAAAACTCCCAACAAGGTGACTGCTCCTTTCCTATTTCTGACTTCAACCTATTCTACCTCAGTAGGCAGATCCTCCTCGAACTGCCTTTCTGCAGCTGATATACTATCTCTAATTAACAATGCCACCCCCCCCCCCCCACCTCTTGTACCATCCTCCCTAATCTTGTTGAAACATCTATAACCAGGGACCTCCAACAACCATTTCTGTCCCTCTTCTATCCAAGTTTCTGTGATGGCCACCACATCGTAGTCCCAAGTACCGATCCATGCCTTAGGTTCACCCACCTTATTCCTGATGCTTCTTGCGTTGAAGTATGCACACTTCAACCCATCTCCTTGCCTGCAAGTACTCTCCTTTGTCAGTGTTACCTTCCCCACTGTGTCACTACACGCTTTGGCGTCCTGAATATCGGCTTCCTTAGTTGCTGGACTACAAATACGGTTCCCATTCCCCAGCCAAATTAGTTTAAACCCTCACGAAGAGTACTAGAAAACCTCTCTCCCAGGATATTGGTGCCCCTCTGGTTCAGATGCAACATTGTTGGACAAATCATTTCTACAACAAAATTCTAGACATGATAACTGTTTCTGTTGAGGAACGTGTGAGGGGTGACACCGTGTTTGGCTTTTTTGTGAAAATTAGCTGCTATAGCTTTGTCTTGGTACCAATATAGCATGGTGACATTTCCTTGTTGTTTAATGGTTCGTGTGATATGTGGAATGTTATGTTGTTACCGTTGACCGTTTTAATAAACAAAATATTGTCAAGTGGCTTCTTGTTGGTACACATGCCATGTCTCAGGTGATGATTCCATTACATTTCAATCCAACTTTGAAGTCTGAACAGTTGTCTGTCCTCTAGAAGTGTCAGCACCGTAGAGGCAGCAGCCAACAATCAAACACTCGAGCTGGGTTCCGCACTGGGGCTATCCTCACGACCAAAGGGTGAGTGTGTGGATCAGGGAGGGCACCTGAGCTCGATCCCCCTAATGTTCCCGGCAGATATCTAGGGGCTCCTAATGTGAAGTGTGAAGAGCAAAGTTCTCCAGCACAACTGGTTCGTTGGATAACACTCTTAAAAAGGCATGACACGTAAGGGTGGGGGAGGCTCGGGGCATTTGAGGGTCCCGGGATGGAAGCCCTAACTAATTGTCGGTCTCTCTCCATCTCCAGTTCTTAACAGATATAACAATATGGCTGGCTATGTCGGTCCCACAAAGGCTGCCCTCGTGGTGCTGGCGCCAGTCCAGGCAGCCAGACACCGGGTAAGGCAGCAGCATCAAGGATGGCTGGAGGCAGCACCCCAGATGCAGGTGGCTGTGGCACACCCTGAAGACCCAGGCACCCATCAGGTTGAGGAAGAACCCAAAGAGGGATGCCAGCGATGGCCCAAGATGTAAAGGCACCGTTTAAAAAAATAAATTCAGAGTACCCAATTATTTTTTAAAAAGGGATAATTTAGCGTAGCCAATCCTCCTAACCTACACATCTTTGGGTTGTGGGGGTGAAACCCATGCAGACACGGGGAGAATGTGCAAACTCCACATGGACAATGACCCAGAGCCGGGATCAAACCGAGGTCCTCAGCGCCGTGTGTACAGGCACCGTTGGTCTTTTGAGGAGGTGACCAACAGCATGTGCCGCAGGAGACTCCGTCTCAACAAAGAGACAGTGCGGCACTTATGCCACGTCCTCACAGACTTGTCACCCCGTGGAAGAGGAAGGCACCTGCTCCTGAAGGCCATGATCGTCGCAGCCCTGAACTTCTATGCAACGGGTTCATTCCAGGGCTCGAGCAAAAGCAAGGAGCAGGCAAGTGCGCTGCCATGTTTGTGTGTTGACTAGGTGTGAGTGGGGAGGGAGAGCGTTTAAAAGCAGCTCCCCCTTGCTAGCGGCGAGATGCTGAAGCGCAAGTCGGACGGCCAGACAGCCAGTGATGGTGAGACACTTATGGGGGCTCACCTTTGGCACTAAGTGCTGTTAAATGTGGGCCGCAATCTCTCCTAATAATAATAATAACCAATCCTCCTAACCTGCACATCTTTGGATTGTGGGGGTTGTGTCACAAGTATGAAGTTACTATGAAAAGCCCCTGGTTGCCACATTCCGGCGCCTGTTCGGGTAAGCTGGTACGGGAATTGAACCCGAACTGCTGGCCTTGTCCTGCATCACAAACCAGCTATCTAGCCCACTGAGCTAAACCAGCCCTCTTACGCAGCTTTCAAGAAACACCCCGCTAACTGAGCCCAAAACATACCTAGAGAAATTTTTCAGTTAAATTGTGTGCCACATTTCATGGTAATTCTATGTGTGTGTGTCCCAGGTATCACATTCCATGTCCATACTATGTATGTGGTCCTCACCTAGTATATGTGTGTATGTTATCTGACTATGGCAGGTACTTGCTAGTTATAATGCTCACACTGCCACCCTGTCAACCAACTCTTTGATTGAAAGTGCCAGTGTTATGTTGAACCCTAGGAAGTTTATTTCAGTTATCTCTGGATTTGAACACACGTTCCCTGGGATTGAACTTGGAGGCTTTGTAGTGTGTGGAGCACAGGACCACACCATGGAGCAATCAAGCCATCTCGAGGGTAGAATTTTAAGGGTGGAGAGCCAGTGCGCTACCGGCGACTCTCAGAAGCCCACTGCCATTTAACGCTTACTTGAGTATTGATTGGCTGTGGGTGTGACTTACATCCACCTTTGGAAGGAAGTTCCTACCGTCACTGCTCCTGCCAGTCTGAAAATTGAGGCGGGGCAGAAAAAAGCCCTACTTAAGGGCCTTAATCAATGGATGAGCGAGCTTACCACCTGAGGCCCTGCCCACCCAAGCGAAAATCCACCTGGGTTAGGGCAGGTGTTCCCGGGAGGGGAGGGGGGAATTCCATCCATTCAATTGTATATACCACCCCCCCCCCCCCCCCCCCCCACTTTCTGAGCCCGCCTTGCGGGAGAGTAGAATTCTGCACAAGACTTTGAATTCAGTGCAGTTTAAAATGAATAATACGAAACCGTCATTCAAAAATGTTTGTTTGCATATTTGAATTTTTTTTTTGCCAAAACTTTGGAATTGAAATTGAGTCTTTTTTTGTACAAGGTTGTAAGCAATTTGACAGAAATGCCTATAAAATATGCCTAGAACAAGCTGATGTGGCTATGCTCCCATTGCACAAGAATATTCTGACTCTTTTCCCACTAGTGGCCCAGGAAAAATGTGCCACATCTCACTCCAAATAATATGTTTAGGTGCCAAGCTTTAGCTTCCAAGAGGCTAAACATATCAGGGGTTTATCGTATCTTGATTGAATTTGCCACCAATGAGTTAACAGAGGTTGAAAAGGAAATGATAACAGGCTGAGATTTAACTAGTCACTTTTATACCAAATCTACTACAATACTAAAATCAATGAGTTGTCACATTATTGCTTTTTATGCATAACCTGCTGTGCAACGTTTTGTCTGCAGTCCTGACGTTTCGCATTGAAGGACATTTGTTGGTACCTGTTAATGCAAATGTTAATGTGGCTTCTTTGGGAATGATGGCTTTGTTTTGTGACTGCGTCACTGAAGCTAATGGAGAGACAGGAGGAAGTGCTATTCAGGGCCAGAATGTGACAGGCTGATGGTCTGTTCGAACAGCAGGATGCATAGCCCAAAACTGAGAGGACAAGGAAAGACTTCTGTAGGGTAGATAGGTAAAAATCCAACGTTAGATTGTTCGTACTGGCATTCACAGTGAAGCATTAAATGAATCAATAATTGAAGCATTTGTGAATCTAGCATCAAATTTGTGACCCATCAAATTTACATGTGCAATTGAATTCATCATAGCAATTGACTGTAATTATACAATTTTAGTGTTAAGGCTTTGCCATTGTTTTGCAAAAATTACTTTGAGTGAGGGTGTAAAAGATTAGTTTGAAGCGAGGTTTTTGAAGGAGAGGTGAGATGCTTCTTCACATGAATGAAGAGGGGCGAAAAAATCACAGTGTCTGGGTCAATTCCCTTTCTATCTCTCTTGCTGACACATGATCTCTCTCTCTCTCCCTCTCTCTCTCTCTCTCCCTCTCTCTTGCATACACTCAGTCGCTCTCACACAGACTTACACATTCAAAAGGGATTAAGGAATATGGGGGATCGGGCAGGAAAGTGGAGTTGAGATCGAGGAACAGCAATGACTTTAATGAATTGCAGGGCAGTCTCCAGGCTTATGTTCTCTCTCACTCTCAAGTTCCATATGAGAACAAATTCTGCAATTTTGCAGGTCGGCAGCTTGGTTGGTGAATAGTGTGGGGTGTGATGAATGTAGGAATTTAAGGTGTTTTATAGGTATTTGGTGCAGTAAGGGTTAAAAACCTGGGTTAGTGTGTGTTTGACTGCTGCAGTCATGTTTTAAAAGAATCTTGGTTTGAAAGGTTGGCAGCTAGGGGTGCAATTAAAGCATTGTAAAAAGCTTGAGCTAATGGAAATTTTGTTTTGATTAAGGGGATTCCCTCTGGAGTTAATTAGATTTCAGGCTTGGTAAGATGATGTCGTTGCTGGGTGGAGCTAAGGTATCAGGTATTTTGTAGAAAGCAGTTCAGTTCTGATCTGAATGAAGCTGTGTCCAGACGTTGAGCAGTTTTGCTCTCCCTGCAGCTCAGTTGAAAGAGATTAATCGTCTTTCAAAGCAGTGAAGATTTGTCTGAGAACAAGGGGGAGCTGAAACCAACTGAAACAGCTTCTGAAGAAATACAGCCAGAGCTTCTTCATGGGTTTGTCAGGACTCCGATCTTTTCTTCAAAGCCGTATCAATAGCTGTCTCTTTCTGAAAGAACGAGCACGATCTACCAGCCATGTCACACCCCAATGGGAGCACGACGTGGCTTCCCCTCAGCCACGATGCCTCGTGCGATCAGGAATCTGCCCACAATGGGCAGGACCAAGCTGTGCTTGCGTAAGTAGGCTGGAAAGGCCCCCGCCCCCCCCACCCCCCCCGGAATGTGGGCACCTTGGCACTGCACGCTGGCAGCTTGGAACTCATCGCAAATAGGCACCCGCAATGACATTCCCTCTAACCCCAGCTGCTTACATTGCCCCCATACCCTCAAAGCCAACATCTTCGAAGGCTAGGCTAACGGAGTACCTGGCCGGTGAGAATGGCAGAGCTGCCAATAACAAAGCCTTCAAACATTCCCCAACATAATGCCATCTGCACGCGTCCCCAAACTTACATCTCCTCCACGGCCCATTTCCTCACCATCGCAATGTTTGCAGCCCAATAATAATTTATCAAATTCAGCAAAGCCAGAGAACCCCCTGCCCCAGAACTCCAAACGTTTTCTAAAACTCCACTGGGAACCTGTCCGGACCCGATGCCTTTCCAACCGCATCGCCCTCATGCCATTCATCACCTCCCACTGCCCAATCGGAGCCCTGAACCTGCCTCTCCTTCCCCCTGGGAAACTCCAACCCATCCAGGAACCACCTCATCCTCTCTTTCCCCCCTCAGGGGCTCTGACTCATAAAACCTCCTAGAAAAGGCCTCAAATACACCATTCACCCACTCCGGATCCAATATTACCTCCTCCCCGCCCTCACCTTCTCCCTGTACTCGTAAACTACCTCCCTGGCCCTCTGCAGCTGCCTCACTGCCTTCCCGTGGACACTAACTCAAACTCTATCTCACCGAGTACCTCCTGTCCACCCTCAAAATCTCATTGATCAGCTTAGCTCTCTCCTCCCACTCCACCCTCTCCCTATGCGCCTGAATCAAAATAAACTCCCTTCTAACTACAGCCTCAAGTGCCTCCCACAGCCAGATGGCTGTGACCTCCCCTGTATCATTCACCCCCACATAGCCCCACATTGCAGCCTGCACCCGCTCACACGCACCCTCATCCGCCAATAGCCCCTCATCAACCTCCAATGCTGCTGTTGGGCCTCCTCCTGAACCCTGCCGCAAATCCAGCCAATGTGGCACGTTGTCAGAGACATGATCGCCGAAGACCACGAGTCGTCCCCCCCTGCCAGCAGCGCCTTGTCCTTTACGAAAAAGTCGGTCTGGGAATACACACAATGCTCATGGGACAAGTATGAAAACTCCTTCACCCTCGGCCTCCCAAACCTCTATGGGTTCCGCCCCCCCTCCCCCCCCAATGCGCTTCATGAACCCCCTCCGCTCCTTAGCCACTGCCAACACCCCCAACGACTTTGGGATCGACCAGTCCAGGCTTGGGTCCCACCGTATTAAACCCACCTCCCCCCAATAATGAACCAGTGCGTATCTAAATCCAGAATCCTCCCCAACACCTACCTCATAAAATCTATATCCTCCTAATTTGGGCATTGACGTTTACCAGGACCACCGACATCCCCTCCAGCTTCCCACTAACCAGCACAAACCTACCCCCTGGAACAGCCACAATGCTCCCCACCTCCCAACCCTCTTATTGACCAACCCTGCCACTACCCTCGTCTTCACATTCAGCCACGATTGGAACATCTGCCCCGCCCATCCCCTCCTCAGCCTTGTCTGATCCCCCAACTTCAAGTGTGCCACCTGTAAAAACGCCACGTCCGCCTTCAGACTCCTCCGATGTGTGAACACATGCAACTATTTAACCGTCTCATTCAGCTCTCTCACATTCCACTTGACCAGTCTGGACAGGGGACACCCCCCCCCCCCCTGCCGATCAGCCGTACCCCTTCTTGGGCCAGGCCCCGTCCCGAGTCACGCACGCCTCTGTGGCCGCCCTCGGATGTCCAACCACCACCTCTCCCTTCCCAACTACGCCACACCAATCTCACCCATGTCAGCAACCCCCCTTACCCTCAAACAAAGAACCAACCCTATTCCCCCCCCCCCCCCCCCCCCCCCCCCACCACGCCTTCCTCCTGACAACCCCTACTTCACTTCCGTCAACTAGCCTGCCCAGCTCGCATGGAGGCCTGGCCAAAGGCCTCTAACCTCCCGATGCCCCTCCAGTCCAACCCACCCCCACTCCCACCAACAAACAAAGGAGAACAAAGGACACACTCGCCATCGCCGCTCCCCGTCAAAACCCACCCCGAACTACCCACCCAGAACATTCTACCATAAGTACAAAGTTCAGTGTCCTCACGTGCCTCCCATGGTCCATGGTCTCGCATAAAGTCCATCGCCTCCTCCGGCGAGTCAAAATAAAACCCCTGCACAAGCTGACAAGGTACAGCACCTCAAACTTCACTCCCTTCTTGAAGAGGGAAGCTTCAGCCGGTTGATCACAGCTATCCTCTTCGTCAGTTCCGCACCTATGTGTTGGTGGACCCGCAGCTCACTCCCTTCCCAGGTGCACCTCCTGGTCTGCCGCACCCATCTCAAAATCTTTTCCTTGTCCAAGAAATGGTACAACTGCACCGCCTCAAACGCCACCCTCTTATTGACCAACCCTGACGGCTCCCCCACCTGTGGCCTCCTCCTCAGCACCCTGTCCATCCGGTCCACCTCGAGAGGCCGATCAAAGGCCCTCTTCCCCCATCAACTACTCCAGCATCCTTGTCACATACTTGCCGGCCTCCTCTCCCTCAATGTCCTTGGGATTCCTGACTACCCTCAAATCCTGTCTTCTGGAATGATTCTTCAGGTCCTCCAACTTCTCTCTCAGCCTCTTCTGGCTGTCCACCATCCTCCCCAACTCCGCCGTCAAAAAGGCCATCTGCTCCTCGTGCTCTCCCACCGCCTCCTCCACCTTCTGTATCGCCACTTTCTCAATCACTGCTCTGAGCGGCTCCACCACCGACACCATCCTTCCTGTGCTGCTGAAACTCATTATTTAAAAACTCCACCAGTTGCTCCGGTGACCACTAGGCGGGCAGTGCTGTCCCCTAAACCTCTGCCATCTTAACCTGTGGCGCACCACAAAAACTACTCTGTTCCAGCTGCTCTCTCTTTCTTGTGGCTCTCCTCATCCTCTAATCCATACACCAATCTCACCAGAGGAGTATTACCTTCCCTGGGCACTCGCACAGTACTCAAGAAGCCCCCCATCCGGCTCGGGAAGGACCAACAAAATCCATCTAGAGCGAGAGCCACCAAATGTGAGACCACTTACTCCATGGCCGCCACCGAAAGTTGTGACTATCTTAAATTGATGACCTGCAGTTACGCTCTTCTCCACAAAAAGAAACCTTCTCTCTGTATCCACTCTACCAACACCTTGCATAATTTTGAAGACTCCTGTCAGGTCACCCCAAAAGCCTTCTTTTTCCAAGAGAAAAGAGAATCAGCCAGCCAGACCTTTCTGACATACTCTTTCCCGTATCATCCATGGAAATCTTCTCTGCAACCGCTTCTGCACCTCTATATCCTTTTTATATTGTGGCAACAAGAACTTCTCGCACTACTTTAAAGTGTGGTCGATGCAATGGTCATTGCAGGTTTGGCAGAGACTCCCTACTTTTCAGTTCTGTCCCTCTGGAAATAAAGCCGAGTGGTTTGTGGTTTTTTTTGGCCTTGCTAACCTGTGAGAGTGATTAATTATATTTGTACTCTGAAATCCTTTTCTTCCTCGACTCCACCTAGACTTGCACCTTCTGAATAATAAGTGATCTGCCTAATCTTTCTCTCAAATTGTACTATGCCACATTTCTCCGTGTTTAATTTGATTTGGAAATTATTTGCCCAGCGTGTAACTTTATTTATGTCCTCCTGTAATTTGTTACAGTCCTTCTCCGTATTGACTAACCATGCCCATTCCCAATTTGGTGACATCTGCAAATTTGGATGTTGGCTTTTTGATTCCAAAGTCCAAATTGTCAATGTAAATTGTGAATGGCCATGGTCCTAACACGGATTCTTGTGGAACACCACTACCTGCTTTCTGTCACTCTAGAAAACTACACCCCACTTCCATTCTCGAATTTGTCTCTAGGCCAGTTAACAATCCATTTTGCCACTTGTCTCCTGGCTCCCCATTATTATTCATTATGGGGCACCTCATTGAAAGCCCTTTGAAGATTACACCTGCTGCATTACAATTGCCCACTGTCTCTTGTTACCTCCTCAATAAATTCAACAAGGTTGTCCAAGCAAGATTTTCCCTTTTGAAATTAATGCTGACTATTAATGATTTTATTTTTCATTTCTAAATGTTCTTCTGCCTCCTTTCGTAGGGATTCCATTATTTTCCTACCTCTGTTGTTAAGCTAACTGGCCTATAATTTATTGGCCATGTTCAGTCCCCTTCTTAAATATAGGAATTGCATTAGCTATCTGCCAGTAGCCTGGCATTACACATTTATCTAATTAATAATTAAATATATGCAGTAAAACCTCTGCTCCTTTTTTTCAAATACAGGAATGCAATGCATCCGGATCAGGGACTTTATGCTCTTTCAGTTTGATCAGATTATTGAATACAGCTCCTTTTTATATTTTAAATGAACTTTTCTCATTGCTCATCTCATGACTCAAAGCCTTGTCTGCCTGTTTCATTTGTCAAGTGAATGGCAAAGTGAAATAGTTCTTAAATACTTTTGCCATTTTTCAATATTTACCTGTGGTGTTATCCTGTCTAGCCCTTGATCGTCTTATTTCCATCACAGACTGCCCTCCTTTGTTGATCCACAGAATCTCTACCATGCAGGAGGAGGCCATTTGGCCCATCGAGGCGGCACTATCCCTCTGAAGGAGCGTCCTACCTAGGCCCACTCCCCTGCCCTACCCCGAAACCCCACCTAACCTGCATATCTTTCGACTGTGGGAGGAAACCAGAGCACCTGGAGGGAACCAAACACAGGCACGGGGAGAAAGTGCAGACTCCTTGTTAGCGGAGTTAGATGAGTTGAGTTCTTCAGACCGTGGGAAACTTTAACAAAACATCTTTTAATGCCACATGCAAGCGGGAGAACTAAACTCGGCTGCTATAACTGCAGCTTGGTCCAAGCCGCTCTGCTTGAACAAAGCCCCCACACACTTCTTTATACTGTTTCGGCTCGTTACAGAGTAATTCAAAATGATTCAACGTGATATGAGTGATTCAAATAGTACAATGCAACCGATTGTCGGTGCTGGCAGCGTGATGGGATTACAATCATTCTCGATTAGATGAGATGGATACACTGTTTTACATACATTGCTCCTAATCGTTTCGGAGATACATCATGTCCACCTGCTTTACGATACAAAACACCGTGGCTAAACAATCAGTCAGTGATGAGGTGGTAACTGCTCCATGTCCCTGATATTTGCATGTAGCTATCTGTACAATGTCTCTCCTAGACAGGCCGGAGCCAGGCTGATCACTTTCCTATTAGTTCCTGTCGCTAAAGTGGAAGATGTGTTAACTGTGGCATGCTGGCTTGTACTATGCTAATTTGATTAGGTTCTTGGAGAATATCAGTTTACTCCTTTCCAGGCAGGATTTTCCCTGCTGCCACAACTGTACCTCGGAGGCACCATTTTCCCTACTATTGTACAATCCACACAGACAGTCACCCGAGGCCGGAATCGAACCCGGGTTCTGGCGCTGTGAGGCAGCAGGGCTAACTGCTGTGTCAACATGCTGCCCAGGTGTGCCTGTATGAGCCATACTCTTGTACTTTGAAGCCTTTGAAGGGGCACAGACTGAAACAGCAAGGAGTTTACGCTGAACATATACAAGATACTCGGTTAGACCTCCGCTGTTCTGGATGCTACACTATAGGAAGAATGTGAGTGCGTTGGAGAGAGTGCAGAAGAGGTTTACAAGAATGGTTCCAGGGATGAGATACTTCAGTTCTGAGGATAGATTAGAGAGGTTGGGACTGTTCCCCTTGGAGAGAAGAAGGCAAAGAGGAAATTTAAAAAAAATAAATTTAGATTACCCAATTATTTTTTCCAATTAAAGGGCAATTTAGAGTGGCCAATCCACCTACTCTGCACATTTTTGGGTTGTGGGGGCGAAGCCCACGCAGACACGGAGAGAATGTGCAAACTCCACAAGGAACGGTGACCCAGAGCCGGGATCGAACCTGGGACCTCAGCGCCGTGAGGCAGCTGTGCTAACCACTAGGCCACCATGTTGCCCACAAAGAGGACATTTGATAGAATGTTCAAAATGATGAGGGGGCTGGACAGAGTAGATGGGGACAAACTGTTCCCATTCATAACAGGATCAAGAATGAGAGGACACAGGTTTAAAATGATTTGCAAAAGAAGCAAATATGGTGTGGGGGAAAAAGCGTTTTCACATGAGTGGTTTGGACCTGGAATGCACTACGTGGAAGTACAGTGGAGGCAGGTTCATAGAACATAGAACATAGAACGATACAGCGCAGTACAGGCCCTTCGGCCCACGATGTTGCACCGACATGGGAAGTCAAAAACTAAAGGCCATCTAACCTACACGATGCCATTATCATCCATATCCTTATCCAATAAACTTTTAAATGCCCTCAATGTTGGCGAGTGCACTACTGTTGCAGGTAGGGCATTCCACGGCCTCACCGCTCTTTGCGTAAATAATTGCGTTCAATAAGTTATTTGAGCGGGCTGAGATGATTATTGAATAGAAACAGTGTGCCAGAGTTACAGGGAAAAGGCAGGAGAATGGCACTAAGTCATAATGTTAGTTTGGGGAGCTGGTGCAGACACGATGGGCCAAATAACCTCCTCCTGCACCATAACACTTATGGGATTGAGATATGGTGATTTTCCGAGATAACAATTCAGGCAATATCAGGTTGATTGTCTTTTTCATCTTGCTGAGTTCAGTCTGGAAGGTGATGAGGCAATCGGCACCAAGCAGTGCAGCTCAACAATTGAGTTCAGGACAGGACATTATCCAGAACTGAAGCGATTCGTATCAGGTCGGTCAACCATAAACAACTTAAATGGCTGCCCGCCATTAGCCGGCAGCGGGAACCTCTGGTCCCACTCTTGTTAACAGGGTTTCCTGTTGAATGCACCCTTGCCTCGGTGAAGCCTGGGACCGCTGTTTCACCGGCGTGAACGACCGTGAAGCTCAGGCCTTTGGGCGGGATTTACCGCACAACCTGCCACTACTTTCTGTATTTGATCTTGGGTTGCTGAAATGATGAAACAATTGCAACATTGATCAAATGTAGTAAGATTTGTTTGATTTTAAATGGCTGATTTTAATTACAACGGTTATATTTTTGTGACTTTCCTCCATTCAGAAGTTGCCTCAGTCTTTGGTCTTATCTACCTGTTTGGCCGCCACGTGTACTTCACGGGATATAAGGAGTCGACAATGGGAAGGTATGAGGTTAAGTTTTTCTTGGTGAATTTATTTTCTCTCTCATGTTGTACATCCTCTCCCCTGAAAGGACAGGTGTGTAATTTGCTCTCAGGCCTCTGCTATTTGCCATTAGTTTGGGACTGTATGGAAAAAGATCCATGCTAACTCTGCCTGCAATATTCTCCTACTCCCTGTCTTTTGTGGTGGGCAGAGAAAGAACAGCAGGTTGACTGGCTCCAATGTAACGTCTCTCCCATGACCATAAACCAGTTATCATTTGTTATATACGAAGTATTTAGTTGTCAGTTCCAAATTCCTGCACTACCCCAGTTCGTTTGAGAACAAGTCGAATATTGGCCAAGAAATGGGTCCACAGAACCCAGACTAACTAAGGTCCTAAAATGGAAGGTAAGAAGCATGCGCACATCTCCCACTGGAAGTACATCGTTTGTCATATTGGGATGGGACTAAAAAACCTTCACCCTCACCAGCTGCATTCAAAGGAAGTGACAACAAGGAAGTTAAATACCAGGGTGGCACAGTGGCACCATGGTTAGCACTGCTGCCTACAGCGCTGAGGATCCAGATTCGAATCCCGGCCCTGGGTCACTGTCCGTGTGGGGTTTGCATATTCTCCCTGTGTTTGCGTGGGTTTCATCCCCACAACCCAAAGCTGTGCAGAATAGGTGGATTGGCCACGCTAAATTGCCCCTTAGAAAAAAACAATTGGATACTGTAAGTTTTTTAAAAAAAGGGAAGTTAATACCTTGGTTGAGTGTGAAGGTGGCAACAGTAGCCCCAACCCCACATAGGCAGGAAACTAAGCAGCTAATTGGGGCCCAACCAGGTCCAACTAATAAATGATAAAATATTGGCCAAACAATGGAGCATTTCGCATTCTCTTCAAGCGGTGCAATGGGATCTTTATGTCCACCTAAGAGGCCAGTCAGGGCCTTTGTTTACCATCTTATCTGAAAGGCATCTCAATACAGAGTTCCCCCTGTGCCTTTCTAGAGCACCAGTCTAGATTAGGTGCTTGAGCTTCAGGACTGGGGCTTGAGCCCATAACCTTCTGAGTTATAGGTAAAGATGCTACCACTTCACCAAGGCTCAGATTAAATGATGCTGACTAAAGTTTGGTGCCTCATTGCAGTGACTGTTTTGTGTCTGTGCAACCAGAGGCTGCCGATTGACTTGCATCACAGCTAAATTTGATATTCCCACCTGATTTCCACTCCATACCCTTGCCAGGAAGAATTCCTAGTCTTAAAGAAAGGAAACTGATTTTGTTTTTGCAGTTTTCCCTCTTTCCCTGCCTAGGAACAATAGAGAGAATTGTCTTGACCCCAACAATATCGCTGGCTGGGGTGGGGCACGGTGGCGCAGTGGTTAACACTGCCGCCTCGTGGTGCCAAGGACCCGGGTTCGATCCCAGCTCCAGATCACTGTCCGTGTGGAGTTTCACATTCTCGCCGTATCTGCATGGGTCTCACCCTCACAACCCAAAGATGGACTGGGTAGGTAGATTGGCCATGCTAAATTGCCACTTAATTGGGGACTTTCAATTTATATATATTTTTTTAAATCACTGGCTGAGTTCAGCTAACATCTTAGACTACCAGAATTGATAAATATCCCTCTGAGCCCTTGTGAGCCATTGAATTCGTCGTTCAGTGTTTGGGGGAGGATGGGTTGGAGAGGTTTGGGAACATGTTTATTGAAGGGAGGTTTGCCAGTATGGATGAGTTGTTCAGCTCCTGAGAACTAATGTCTTTAGGTACTTACAGGTTTGCGATTTTTTTTTTTTGAGTAAAGAAATTCCTTAATTTCCTCCGGCACGGTCGCCCTCGCTCTTGGATAGGGTCCTTTTCCTGGCTGAGTTGGGCAAGGGAAGGATTTCAGATATCTATAGCCGGATCCTGTCAACGCGGCAGGCTTTATTGGAGGAAATAAAGAGAAAGTGGGATTGGGGGGCGGGGGGGGGGGGGGGGGGGGGGGGGGGGGTCTGGTGTGTGATCGGGGTGGGGTATGGAGTGAGGTACTTCACAGGTCAACTCCACCTCCTCTTGCGCTAGGCTCGGCTTGATCCAGTTCAAAGTAGTGCACAATGTTCACTTGACCAGGGTGTGGATGAGTGATTTATTCTTGGGGGTGAAGGATAGGTGTGAACGTTGCTGTAGGGAGCTGGCGAATCATATGCACATGTTTTAATCTTGTCCTAAAGTGGAAAGCTTTTAGGTCTTTTTCAACACCATGTTGGGGACCTTGGGTATTCAGATGGAACCGTGCTGATTGGTAGCTATTTTCGCTGTATTGAACTTGCCGGTGCTGCAGCCAGGAGTGAAGACGGATGTCCTCGCCTTCACCTCATTAGTAGCCCTGGGAGTGGAGATCCCTATTATCGCCAAGTGCCTTGGCCTGGCTGGGTGATTTGTTGGAAATTTTGTATCTCGAAAAGGCAAGTGTACCATGAGGGGGGGTCGGTGAAGGGTTCTACTCGAGGTGGCGGCCTTTTATCTCCTTTCTCAGGGAGATGGTCACTGTCAGCTGTTGGGGGGGGGCGGGGTTTGTTAGATTTTGTTTCTTTATAGGGTAGTGGATTTGGGTGGGTTTATTTTGCAATGGTGTCTGTGGTATGTTACTGTCTTGTTCTACTTTGTTATAATTTAAGACTTTCCCAATAAAAATGTCTTTCTAACTGAAACATCAAGCATATTTAAAAATAAATTGCTGTTAGCTGATTTTGTGATTTAAAAAAAAATGTATATTTCTATTTTCAGGATTCCTGGATTCAAAATTGGTATCTCGATATTGTTCGTACTATTCATTCTGAGTTTCTTTGGAATCACAACCTGCATTATTGACAAATATTTTGATTTCAACGTGATTAAAAAGATCAGCAAATTGTTTTCGTAATGTGTGAACAGTTGACCAAAAAAAGCCGGTTCATATGAAGATATCCTTGCATGAAGCTCTGCGCTTTTTATATATGAGACTTCAACATGGTAAAATAAAATCACCATTTTAAAAAAGTTTCACTTATTGAATATCACCCCAAGCTTTTTTCTCTAAAATTCATTGCAATACACTATATGCAAAATACACAATCTTATTTTATAACTATTTTTGTTAGTTGCATTTTGGACAAGTTCAGGTAAATTAGCATTAACTTGCCAAATATATAAGCTTCTGATGTTATGCTTTGTGTATCTCCTGCTTAAACAATGTTTCTTGTCCAAGCTGTGTTCTGAAATCGTTTTTGATTCTTTGAATTCTGGATGGGCTCACTTGTATTTACTGAATTTCTTCACAAAATTATAAAATGTTAAGATGAAGTGATACCAAATTTCAAAGTGCAAATTTAATTTCTCATCCAATTTGTAACATATTTTGCATGTTCTTGATCAAAGATACCTGAAATAAATTGGAGTTTTGATAATTTAATATATGCAATTCTGGTTATTTTCATATTTCTCGACTTTTTACTTCAAGCGGCCTGCTTGATTGGCACCACGTCCGCAAGCATTCACCCCTCCAGCACCGAGGCACAGTAGCAGCTGTGTGCACCATCTACAGGATGCACTGCAGCAACATACCTAGGCTCCTTGGACAGTATCATCCAAACCCACAACCACTACCATCTTGAAGGACAAGGGCAGCAGATACATGGGTACAGCACCACCAAAACACTCACCATCCTGATTCGGAAATATTTCGCCGTTCCTTCACTGTTGCTGGGTCAAAATCCTAGAACTCCATCCTACACCACATGGACTGCAGTGGTTCAACAAGGCAGCTCGCCACCACCCTCTTGAGAACAATTAAGGATGGGCAATAAATGCTGGCCAAGCCAGCAATGCCCACATCCCATGAATGAATAAAAGATTTTGCCTGGGGACATTTTCCTCAATAATTTCCCATTGATATAATTACCAATAGGAGAGACACAGCACTATAAACAGCAATTTCGACATTTTCCATGATTGGGCAATCTTGTCATTAATCATAAACAAAACTCTTGTTATGGCACTGATGCACATAGAAGCTATAATCTGCTCCATCTCTTAAGGTGATACTGATAACCTGAGAAATCCTGTACTTTTACTCATTCGTGAGATGTGGGCATCGCTGGCAAGACCAGAATTTATTGGCCATCCCTAAATGCTCCGGTTTCCTCCCACAGTCCAAAGATGTGCAGGTTAGGTGGATTGGTCATGCTAAATTATCCTTGGTGTCCAAAAAGGTTAGGTGGGGGTTGCTGGGTTATGGGGATAGGGTAGAGATGTGGGCTTGAGTAGGGTGCTCTTTGTAAGGGCCGTTGCTGACTCGGTGGGCCGAATGGCCTCGTTCTACACTGTAAATTCTATGGTGTCCCCATGCATCTGCTGCCCTTGTTCTCCTAAGTGATAGAGATTGGAGGTGTGGAAGATGCTGTTGGAGGAGCCTCAGCGTGTTTCTGCTGTGCATCTTATAGATGGTGCATAATGCTGCTGCTGTGGGGGGAGGGAGTGAATGCCTAAAGTGTTGGTTGGGGTGTTGATCATCCCAACCTCTGACTTGTTTTTGCAGCCAGAATATTTATCTGACTGTTCTAGTTCAGTTTCTGGTCAACTCCCTACCCCAAGATGTTGATATTGGGGGATTCAGCAATGGTAATCCTGTTGGATGTCTCGATTCTCTACAGTTGGTGATGGTCATTGCCTGGCATTTATATCCACCAATTCTAAGTGCCACTTATCAGCCCAAGCCTGAATCTTGTCTGGAACTTGCTGCATATGAGCAAGGACTAATTCAGTATCTGAGACATTGCGAATGTTATAAACACTATTCACAATCATCAGTGAGCATCCTCAGTTCTGTCCTTATGATGGAGGGAAGCTCATTAACAAAGCAGCCGAAGGCCCAATGGTTTCCTGGTGGAATTTTATGAAACATTCGTAGGCCAGTTGACCCCTTTATTTTTGGGGATGTTCAGGGACTCTTTGGAGAGAGATGCTCTGCCACAGACATTGGGATAGGCTTCGATTTCCCTGCTCCTGAAGAAGGACAAAGACGCCACAGACTGTGGGTCATATCATCCGGTCTCCCTGTTAAATATTGACGTGAAGCCTCTAGCTAAGGTGTTGGTGGTAAGACTGGAGCTTTGTCTCCTGGAAGTGGTGGGGAAAGATGAAATGGGATTTGTGAAGGGGCGGAGGTTGATGGAAAACGTGAGATGGCTGTTGAACATGGTGCTCATCCCGGCGGAGGGTCAGGTTCTGGAGATCATAATTTTGCTTGTTGACCGGGTAGAGTGCGACTATCTGTTCGCGTTACTGGAGAGATTTGGATTTGGACCGAACTTTGTAGCGTGGGTGTGGCCCCATCTGCCAGTGTTTGCACTAACAGAGTGACTTCTGAGCCCTTTCGTCTATACCGGGGCACCAGGCAGGATGTCCAATGTCCCCTTTGTTGTTTGCGTTAGCAATAGAGCCGCTAGCCATGGTGCTGAAGACCTCAAAAACTTGGAAGGGAATAGTTAGGGGAGGGGTGCAGCATTGGATCTTGCTATATGTTTCCAATTTGATGTATATGTTAGGGATCCGGCGGCCACAATGGGAAACATTATGGGGTGGTTGCAGCGTTTTGGGGCCTTTTCTGGCTATAAGCTAAATATAGGAAAGAGCGAATACCTGGTGGTTGGGGCAGCCGGCGGAGAATGGGGGCTTGGTGGGTTTCCGTTCCAGTTAGCAGGAAGTAATTTGTGGTACTTGGGGGGGTCCAGGTTTGGAATGAGGCACTGAGGAGAGTAAGTGCTACCCTCGTCCTGTGCGAGGCTGAGTCTCATTCAGCTGTAAGTAGCATTTCGAGCACGCCTCATTAAGGCTAGAAGTAGTCGGTTTTTCAATGGGGTGGAGGATAAATGTGAGCGGTGTTTGAAGGGGCCAGCGCACCACACGCACATGCACTGGTTATGCTCAAAGCTGGTGGGTTTCTGGAGGTCCGATTTTGATACTATGTTGGCAATCTTGGGCATTGAGTTGGAGCTTTACCCACTGGTGGCGATTTTGGGGTTTCGGATGTGCCAGAGCGGGCTGGAGGTCGACTACACCGCCAAGCGCCAAACACAGCTCCTGTTAGACCGCTTGATGGCTTTGGAGCTGCGGATGGATTCACTTTGGAGCATCCACGACGCTGAGGAAGTCATTCAGTGAGTTGGTCACACCGCAGTTAAAAATTACTGAGGGAGATAGGAAATGGGTGACCATCAGACAGAGAACGAGTTGGCAGGCAGTGCAGGTGTCCCCTGTGGTCATCTCCCTACAAAACTGAGGTACCACTTTGGATACTGTTGTGGGAGATGGCTCACCAAGGGAAAGTGGCAGCAGCCAGGTTCATGGCACCGTGGCTGGCTCCGTTGCGCTGGAGGGCAGGAAAAAGAGTGGCAGAGCGATAGTGATAGGGGATTCAATGGTAAGGGGAATAGGCAGGCATTTCTGCGGATGCAAACGAGACTCCAAGATGGAATGTTGCCCCCCTGATGCAAGGGTCAGGATGTCACGGAGCGGCTGCAGGATCTTCTGGAGGGTGAGGGTGAACAGCTAGTTATTGTGGTGCATGTAGGCACCAATGATATAGGTAAAAAACGTGATGAGGTCCTATAAGCTGAATTTAGGAAGTTAGGAGTTCAACCAAAAAGTAGGGCCTCAAAGGTAGTAATCTCAAGATTGCTACCAGTGCCACGAGCTACTCAGAGTATGTGTGTCAGGATAGATAAGATGAATATGTGGCTTGAGAGATGGTGAAAGAAGGAGGGATTCAAATTTCTGGGACATTGGAACTGGTTCTGGGGGAGGTGGGACCTGTGGAAACCGGATGGTTTGCACCTGTGCAGGACTGGAATTAATGTCCTAAGGGGCTTGCTAGTGTTGTTGGGAGGATTTAAACTAATGTGGCAGGGGGACGGGAACTAATGCAGGAAGTCAGAGGGAAGTAAAGTGGGGGCAGAAACAAAAGGCAATAAGAGGAAAAGTGAAAGGCAGAGAAACCAAAGTCAAAAAATCAAAATGGCCACAGTGTATTAAAGTCTCCATGAACTTTAGCAAGGCCTTTGACAAGGTACTGCATGGTAGATTGTTGCATAAGGTTAAATTTCACAGGACCCAGGTGGAGGTAACCAATTGGATACAAAATTGGCTTGATGACAGAAGACAAAGGGTGGTTGTAGAGGGTTGTTTTTCAAACTGGAGGTTTGTGACCAGCGGTGTGCCTCAGGGATCAGTGCTGGGTCCACTGTTATTTGTTAATTATATTAATGATTTGGATGAGAATTTAGGAGGCATGGTTAGTAAGTTTGCAGATGACACCAAGATTGGTGGCAGAGTGGACAGTGAAGAAGGTTATCGAGGATTGCAACGGGATCTTGATTAATCGGGTCAATCGGCTGATGAATGGCAGATGAAGTTTAATTTAGATAAATGTGAATGATGCATTTTGGTAGATCGAATCGAGGCAGGACCTACTCAGTTAATGGTATGGTATTGGGGAGAGTTTTTCCCCGAAGTGTATGAGGCTCAGGGATGATCTTATAGAGGTCCATAAAATAATGAGGGGCACTGGTAAGTCAGATAGTCAACATCTTTTCCCAAAGGTAGGGGAGTCTAAAACAAGGTGAGAGGGGAGAGATATAAAAGGGTTCAGAGGGGTACTTTTTTCACACACAGGGTGGTGAGTGTCTGGAACTAGCTGCCAGAGGCAGTAGTAGAGGCGGGTACAATGTTGTCTTTTGAAAAGCATTTCAACAATTATATGGATAAGATGGGTATAGAGGGATATGGGCCAAATGCGGGAAATTATAACGATCTTTATTGTCACAAGTAGGCATACATTAAGACTTCAATTAAGTTACTGTGAAAATCCTCTAGTGGCCACATTCTGGTGCCTGTTCGGGCACACACAGGAAGAATTCAGAATGTCCAAATTATCTAATAACACGTCTTTCAGAACTTGGTTAGTGGTTAAAACTGGGCAGCATAGGCAAGTTGGGCCGAATCGCCTGCTTCCATGATGCAAACCTCTATGACTCTACGATTCTACCCTTAAGACTCCTTGCAGCAATATCATGGGGCTGTTAGATTGACCTCCAACAATCACAGCCATTTTCCTTTGTGCTAGTTATAACTCCAACCAATGAAGAGTTTTCTCCCGGGTCCCATTGACTTTAACATTGCGAGGGTTCCTTTATGCTACACTCAGTCAAATGCTGCCTTGATGTCAAGGGCAGTCACTCTCGCCACAGAACATAGAACATAGAACAGTACAGCACAGAACAGGCCCTTCGGCCCTCGATGTTGTGCCGAATAATGGTCACCCTACTCAAACCCACGCTATACCCGTAACCCAATAACCCCCCCCCCCTTAACCTTACTTTTAAGGACACTACGGGCAATTTAGCATGGCCAATCCACCTAACCCGCACATCTTTGGACTGTGGGAGGAAACCGGAGCACCCGGAGGAAACCCACGCACACACGGGGAGGACGTGCAGACTCCGCACAGACAGTGACCCAGCCAGGAACCGAACCTGGGACCCTGGAGCTGTGAAGCATTTATGCTAACCACCATGCTACCGTGCTGCCGGTTCAGACCTTTTGCCCCCATGTTTGCACCAAGGCTGTAATTGGGTCTGCAACCGAGTGACCCAGGCAGAACCCAAACTGAGCACTGACAAACAGGTTATTGCTGAGTAGATGCTGCTTGATCACACTGTCACCATGTGGTGAATGTAACTTAGTAATTCACACTGTATTTACCAATACCATTGTAAGCGCAGTAACGTTATCCTACCACTAGGGGGAGTAGCTCTGGGAATGCTCAGGAGTTTGTACAGGGCTCCACCCTTGGCTCCGCCCATGACTCCTCCCCCTGGACTACTGTATAAGTACCCTTGTCCAGAGCCATCCTGCAGTTCATCGAGAGTTCAACGGGTAACAGGCTGGCTCTGTAGTAAGTAGATTAAAACCACTGTTCATATCTTAAAGCACGTGTCTAGTGAATTTATGGTTCCATCACACCAGCAGCTTCCAAAACTTTGCTGATGAATGAAAGTAGACTGAAGGGCCAGCAAGTGGCCATTTTGAATTTGTCCTGGCTTTAAGGTTATTACATACTCAAAATTATTTTCACAATTTTTTGGTAGTGACCAATGTCACAACTGTTCTGGAAAACTGTGACCAGAGGCCAGCTG